>NC_061856.1:17091257-17101397 GCF_019202785.1 Penaeus chinensis
TCCCGTACACCGTGTCTCTGACGGTGTCTTTTGCCAAAGAGAAGTGTTTTGTGTGGTGTGTGGATTGTGAATGTATTTATCAGATGTGGTTCGCCATATGTCTCATCTATTCTGCTTTTGTATATTTCATAAATAAACAAAACTTTGATTTACGAAACTTTTATACTAACCTTCTGATTATGTTTATTTTTATCGATCATTTACTTTGTCTTTGTAATGCACATGGTATGTGCCATATAAGATCCTTTATAGATAAATGACAAGAGATTAGATATTTCCTCTTACAATGCTATAGTATGCACACGCAAGTGAAATAAATTGCAAATTTCATAAAATGTCAATGAACTGGCAGTTATTTTTATTTATTTATTTATTTATTTTTTATTAGAACAATCATATCAATTTAACTGCAAAGAATACCAACCACAAGTCTTACAGCTATGAAATGTAACTTGATATACATTGCAATATTCACTCTTTCTCTTGTATCATTTAAAATGAACGTCTGGTAGATGTACGACTAGAAAAGTTAAGTGCTAATTGTCCAAGCTCTCTTTTTGTCTGAAAACCTATTGAAATTTTGATGAACCTATTTTAGACCTTTTTTGGGGTGTGGGTCATTTGCCACCTGCGTGTTTTGTACAAACGAAAGATAAGAGATAAAAGCAAAGCCAGCCATGGAAAAAGAGATTTGTGATTAGTGAAATACATTGTGAAGAAAGGAAGAACAAGATGCAAAAGAAAGAGAATCAGTGTTAGAGACGATATGGACCCAACAAACATCTGTTACAAATATTGTCACTGTACTTACTACGAGCTGTTCTTAGCTATCACTGACAATGTTAGGAAAAGAAAACAAATATGTGATGAATTCCGTATACCACGAATCGATGTAAGTATAAATAGATAAATAATGCAATAAATATACGTGAATAAATAGGTGAATATGTATGTATATATATATACACAAATTATATGTCTATATATGTATGCATATATACCTAGATATATATTTATATGCATGTATATCTACTAAATATATCTGTATATGTCTGCACGCACACAAACACATATATACATATATATTCATACGTAAACAGATATACATATATGAATACATACATAGAGAGAGAGAGAGTATGCATATGTACTGTACATAATTTCGTAAGTGGCCTTTGTTTCAAATCCAGGAAAACCTGTGAGATGGATATTTTGTTTAATAGTGTGTACTTATTCCCATTTTTTTGCGTGTCATGTATGTAAATATTTATACATATTGCCATGACCATAAATCCTCGTGACTTATTCATCCATAACTTTTTAATTATCAATGTCTGTGCATTTGTACGTGTATCTAAGTGTTTATCCATGTATACATAAACATACATATATATTCATATGTTTATATATACACACATGCACATACACACACACATACAAATGTGTGTGTGTGTGTGTGTGCATGTGTTTAAATATATATATATATATATATATATATATATATATATATATATGCATGTATATGTATGTTTATATGTGCATATAAATATATGTATATATGTGTGTATATACATATAAATGTTTATATGTATAAATATATGTTACACACACACACACACACACACACACACACACACACATATATATATATATATATATATATATATATATATATATATGCGTGTTTGTGAGAATGTGTGTATATAAACGTATTGGCATAGATAAATATATATACATATAAACATATATATGAATATATATATATATATATATATATATATACATCTGTACATATATATACAGACATATATATATATATATATATATGTAAACGTATACAAAGATATATATGTTTGTATGTATATAAATATGTGTATATGGATATTGTATGAATGTATATATAAATATGTGTATGTATATATGAACATATTTACATACATATATATATACATACACGCATATATACATATAGTTATATATGTATAAATAAACTTTTATATAGTGTATATATATCTATATACATTATATTTATATACATATATACTACATATATGTATATATACATATATATTTATGTATGTGCATATATATGTGTATACATATGCAAATATACGTATATATGTTCATATATATACATATATTTGTACGTGTATCTAAGTGTTTATCCATATATACATATACATACATAAATATTCATATGTTTATATATACACACATGCACATACACAGACACATGCAAATATGTGTGTGTGTGTGTGTGTGTGTGTGTGTGTGTGTGTGCATGTGTTTATATATATATATATATATATATATATATGCATGTATATGTATGTATATATGTGCATATAAATATATGTATATATGTGTATATACATATAAATGTTTATATATATGTATAAATATATGTTACACACACACACACACACACACACACACACACATATATATATATATATATATATATATATATATATATATATATGCGTGTTTGTGAGAATGTGTGTATATATACATTGGCATAGATAAATATATATACATATAAACATATATATATGTATATTTATACCTCTGTACATACATATACACAGACATATATATATATATATATATATATATATATGTAAACATATAAAAAGATATATATGTGTGTATATATAAATATGTGTAAATGTATTTTGTATGTATATATATATATATATAAATATGTGTATATGTATGTCTATGTATATATATATATATGTGTGTATGTATATATGAACATATTTACATACATATATATATATACATCCACGCATATATACATATATAGTCATATATGTATAAATAAACTTTTACATAGTGTATATATATTTATATACATTATATTTATATACATATATACTACATATATATATGTCTATATGTATAAAAGGTATGAATGAGAATGAATATCTTCACAATACAAGAGATGTATTTGACCGGTTTTGACTTTGTCTTCGTCAGAAATACATGTATTTCTGACGAAGACTAAGTCGAAACCGGTCAAATACATCTCTTGTATTGTGAAGATATTCATTCTCATTCATACCTTTTATACATTTGTTAACATGAACGCGGTTCATATGTATATATACATATATATTTATGTATGAGCATATATATGTGTATACATATGCAAATCTACGTATATATGTACATATATGTACATATATTTGTATGTGTTAGTATATACGTATATGAGTATCTATATGTATATATATCTGTTTGTGTGCGTGCATGTACGTATGTATAGTTTATACATGCATATTTATATGAAAATGTGTGTGCGCTTATTTTCATGTGTGAATGTGTAAGGATATATGAAACCAGGATTTATTCGATTAAAGCAGATATAGAAATAAATTCATGTCAGATATGCTTTTGGTAATGATCAGAACAATAAAGCACAAAAACGACATTAAGCAACTGAGGTTCATCGACAGGTGAGGGTATATATACGCGGGACAAAAGCAGGTAGGCATGCACACTCTCCCTCACCCACACGGGAACATCACGTCACCCTTATCTCTCTCTCCAGGTAGGCAAATAGATATTTGCACTGAATAGCACCTTTGGAATATTAAAAGATTGTCTATCATCTCTTTGTTAGGTACTTTTAGAGTTGATGAAGGTTGGGTACAAAGTGAGTCTTTGATCATCTAAGAATTCTTTATATTTGATCTGTTTATATATATACATATATTTTTTTTTTTTTTCAGAAATCAAATCCGAGACAATGGCAAGTGTTCGGTCCATTGCTGTGCTTGTGTTGGTGGCGCTGTCCCTGGCTGCGGTGTGCGATTCCCTGGTGCTGTGTCGGCAGTTCCCTAGCTGCTGCGCGACCAACTCGTGTCACGCACTGTGCCCCTCGTGTCGGGAAGCCAAGTTCTTTACCAAGGGCGTGAGGAACAGGCCCAGTGGACGTGTTCCCAAAATCAGCTTCATCAACGGAGATCCCTTTGTCAACCCAAGTGGCGGCGTATTCCCCGACCCTCTCATCTTTGTGTAATGGTTCAGCTCTCCTTTAACTTTGCCAGTGGACAGCCAGTTGAGGCCGAGCTTCATTTCGCTGAGTGCATCGTCAGCCAGTTGAAGCCGGCTTTCTTTTCGCTGTCGCAGTGGTTGGCTCAGCCAGTTGAACTGCATGTTCATTTCGCTGATGTCACACAAGGTGTAGCATTTAGTCAGTTCATGAGATTTCGTGCAGGAGTCTCATCTAGTCGCCGGGGACTTCCCTTTCGGAGGAGGTCCTCAAGCCAAAGACGTCGTGGGTCTCAATGTGAGAGAAGAGATAGGAACAGTGAGAGAAGAGTCTTTCCCAGATTGTCTCTCTTGGGTGAATGTCATGCACACTGATCCATGTAGGTGAAGTGGCGAGACGTGGCTAGTCGAAAAGGCCAACATAAAAGTCTGTTAAGATTGTCTGTTGGCGCTACGATACCCACGTGGTGTGGCTTTCTACCCAGTGGTGTTCCAAGCCAGAAGAATCCCCGGATTTCCTTCTGGTGTGATTGTTCCCGTATACCGTGTCTCTGACGGTGTATTTTGCCAAAGAGAAGTGTTTTGTGTGGTGTGTGGATTGTGAATGTATTTATCAGATGTCGTTCGCCATGTCTCATCTATTCTGCTTTTGTATGTTTCATAAATAAACAAAATATTGATTTACGAAACTTTTATACTAACCTTCTGATTATGTTTATTTTTATCGATCATTTACTTTGTCTCTGTAATGCACATGGGATGTGCTATATGAGATCCTTTATGGATAAATGACCAGAAATTAGACCTTTCCTCCTACAAGGCCAAAATATGCACACGCTAGTAAAATAAATTGCAAACTTCATAAAATGTTAGTGTATTGGCAGTTATTCATGTTTCTTATTAGAACAATCATATCAATTTAGCTGCAAATAATACCAATAACAAGTCTTATAGCTATGAAATGTAACTGGTGAAATGCTTTACAATATTCACATGTAAAATGAACGTCTGGTAGATGTGCGTCTAGAAAAGTTAAGTACCAATTGTCCAAGTTCTCTTTTTGTCTGAAAACGTATTGAAATTTTGATGAACCTATTTTTGGCCTTTTTAGGGGAGTGGGTCATTAGCCACCTACGTATGTTTTGTACAAACGAAAAATAAAAGATTAAAAAAAACAAAACATGGAGAAAGAGATTTGCGATTAGTGAAATACATTGTGAAGAAAGGAAGTACAAGGTGTAAAAGAAAAAGAATCAGTTGTAGAGACGATTTGGACCCAACAAGCTGTAGCGCCCTTTGGGAACCACTCAAATATTTTATCCAAAGGGGCACTATCTGTTATTTTCTTTCGTGTGGTTTCTCCAAAAGGTATCTTTAGAACACACACTATAAAAGAAGAATCATACAAGGTATTTATGATCTAATTTCAGCCTTAAAGGTAACTGAGAGAAGGGGTAATATCAAAACACTTAATGAGCTTACAAATTTTAGCTGACATTATGAATCATAAATCATTACACTTTTACAATAAAATAAACATACATTTACCAAAATGTCCAGGTGCTCCAACCTGTCACTCTTTACACTAGTTGTTCTTCTCAGCTATCTCTTTCCTTTTCTTCATCCATTGCCTTGGCTCCCAAAGATGTTATTTTCTTCATTCGTGTGCACAGCACCAGGAACGAATAAATCCAATCTTCAGCAAAACCATATAAAAAAATAAATAATGATAAATAAAAATAAATAAATACAAACATAAACCCATTCCTAGAAAATACACCATTATTCTAGTTTAGGAAGGATAAAATATAAATTTATCAAATCTAAGTAAATAATTTCTTGAAAGAAAAATATTTCTTACAAACAAACAAATTATGTAAAACATATATGTCATTATATATGATTTGAGTAATTGTATGCACATTATAGTACATTTTGACTCAACATCATTTTAACAGTATACAATTATAAATGTTAAGAACACTTACGCTTTGAATAGGTTTTAAATTCTTAATAATAATGAGAGAGGCACATCGGGATGTTGTTCAAGTGCCATGTGCCAGCCTCGAGCTATGAAGAAGACATACTATTTATCTCTAATTTCTAGTTTGATCTCAAATATTTACTTCCCTTTGTTCTATAAATCAAATATATAGTATTTTATGATTTTATTAATTATATAATTACAGTTGAATATTCTTTCTTATCTCGGATATTTCACGATAATCTAAAAGACTTTCGGGCTGTTGTATGGCACTCTTCTCTGATCTCACTCTCTCTCTCTCTCTATGATTATAGGAATAGTATCAGGCTTTAGTACTGTATATATTTCAAAATTTAAAGTCTACTCAGATCACATATAGTACAAACACATAGTTCTTCTTAATCTATACATGCATAATTTTCGGAACTTAAACGAATCTTTCCAATAACAAAAATAGTACAGATTGTTTTCTTTATCAAAATATCAATTATACAACCTTAATATAACGGAACTATTGACATATAACAGTGTACCCTTTAAATAAAGAGAATGTATGGTGAGGTAACAAAAAAACTTATATTTTAAAATTTCCTAATCTTAGTAAAACACATAATATAGAAATATATAAACTTTATGTAAAACTAATAAAAAAAAAGTATCATCTTTCTAGAAAAATAATTAAGTACTTTTATCTTACATAGCTAAAGACAAAAACTGGTGTATATATAAGTATTACACATGCATAAAGACCAAGTGAGGTATATACAGGGTGGTTTCTAAACGAATTTTTGGGTCATTCTAACTTCACATCCCTTGTGCTCATTACAAAGCATCTGCTACATATATTGTCACTGTACTTAATGCGAGCTGTTATTAGCTATCACTGACAATTTTAGAGAAAGAAAACAAATATGGAAAGAGTTCCGTAGATCACGAATCGATAGAAGTATAAATAGATAAATAAGATAAATATTCATGAATAAATAAATATGTATGCATATATACATATGTTTACGTATGTTTTAACAGCCATTCATTCAACCGCAGGACATAGGCCTTTCTCAATTCACTATTGAGAGGTTATTTGGCAGTGCCACCCTAGCCCTTCCTAATCAACAGCGGTTCGGCGCGTCAACACTTGTGCCACGGCGACGACTTCCCTTGCGCACCTGCGTTTGACTTCTCAAGGCGTCAAGTCGTTTTCTCGCCCTGAGATCGGGCTCAAGGCGGCAGTCGGAGCACAGGCATTTTTACGACCGCCGCGACGGGGAATTGAACTTGGGACCACGAGGGTCGGAGTCCAGTGGTTTTATCATTGGACTATCACGGCAATATATGTATGTTTATATATTTATGCATATATGGATATATATATATATATATATATATATATATGTGTGTGTGTGTGTGTGTACCTAAATGCGAGTATATATACTAAATATATCTGTATGCGTCTGCACACATATATGTATGTTTATATATACATATATATTTATACATATACATATATCTACACATATATATGAATACATACCTATATATATGTGCATAGAGAGTGCATATGTACTGTACATAATTTCGCAATGATATTCTCACTTCCTACGCAGTGGATTCAGAAACAGGTTAATGCGTCTTGGTAATGGAACGAAGTGACGATTGTTTCAAATCCACGAAAAACTGTGCGATGGATATTTTGTTTAATAAATTCTGTACTTATCTTTTTTACGTGTCTTGAATGTAACCATTTATACATTTTGTCATGACCATAAATCCTCATAACTTATTCATCCATAACGTTTTAACTGTCAGTATCAGTGCATTTGTACATGTATGTATGTATATATTTATCTTTGTGTTTATGTACATCTTAAAAAATTTCTTTATCTCTAGTACCTAATCATACATACATATACTCGCGGACACACACATGCATTCATATGTACGTCTAAGTATTTATATATATGCATACACATATATAGAGAGAGAAATAAAGAGAGAAAGTAAATATTTTTACAGATACAAACATATATCCATAAATTCATATATATATATGCATTCACACATATATATGCATATACATATATATATACATACATATATGTATGTAACGTATATGTGTGAATATAAATGCATGCATATATTTTCATATATAAATATGCATATATACACACACATACATATATATCTATATATGTTATATATACACACACATATATATATATATATATATATATATATATGTGTGTGTGTGTGTGTGAATGCATGTGTTTATATATATACATATGTGTATTTATATATATGCATATATATATATGTTTATACTTATGTTTATATATATGTTATATGCACACACACACATATATATGTGTGTTTGTGTTTGTATGTATGTATGTATTTGCATAGATAAATATATATACATATAAATATACATACGTACATATTTATGTATATATATACATATGTACATATATACATACGGACAAATATATAAATTTATATATATATGTACTTATATACATATATAAACATATATATGTGTATGTACATATATAAATATGTGTATATGTATATATATTTTTATATATAAATGTGTATATATATGTGTGTGTGAATGTATATGTATGTATATATATGTATATATGAACATATGTACATGTATATACATATACATACACACGAATATATATAGATATATACTAATAAATGTATATATATACTTATACATACAGTATATATATATTTATATACATAATATTTATACACAATTGCACAATATATATATATACATATATACTACATATATATGTATATATGCATATACATATTTAAGTATGAGCATATATATACGTATACATATGCAAATATACGTATAAATGTACATATGAATACACATATATTTGTATGTGAAACTATATACATACATGGGTTTATATCTATATATTTCTCTCTTTGTGTGTATGTACGCATGTACAGTTTATACATGCATATATATATATATGAAAATATATGTGTGCTTGTTTCTTTCCGTGTATATGTATATATAGGGATATACGTACACGCATCATTATCATCTTTAGATACCGATTATGGTGGATACTGGACGGTTTCAAAGATAAACAGAAAATGCTTCACCATTAACAGAAACCAGGAATTATTCGATTAAAGCAGATATAAAAAAAATAATAATATCAAATATGCTTCTGGTAATGATCAGAACAATAAAGCACAAAAACGACATTAAGCAACTGAGGTTCATCGACAGGTGAGGGTATATATACGCGGGACAAAAGCAGGTAGGCATGCACACTCTCCCTCACCCACACGGGAACATCACGTCACCCTTATCTCTCTCTCCAGGTAGGCAAATAGATATTTGCACTGAATACCACCTTTGGAATCTTACAAATTGTCTATCATCTCTTTGTTAGGTACTTTTAGAGTTGATGAAGGTTGGGTACAAAGTGAGTCTTTGATCATCTAAGAATTCTTTTTATTTGATCTGTTTATATATATATATCTTTTTTTTTTCAGAAATCAAATCCGAGACAATGGCAAGTGTTCGGTCCATTGCTGTGCTTGTGTTGGTGACGCTGTCCCTGGCTGCGGTGTGCGATTCCCTGGTGCTGTGTCGGCAGTTCCCTAGCTGCTGCGCGACCAACTCGTGTCACGCACTGTGCCCCTCGTGTCGGGAAGCCAAGTTCTTCACCAAAGGCGTGAGGAACAGGCCCAGTGGACGTGTTCCCAAAATCAGCTTCATCAACGGAGATCCCTTTGTCAACCCAAGTGGCGGCGTATTCCCCGACCCTCTCATCTTTGTGTAATGGTTTAGCTCTCCTTAACTTTCCCACTGGACAGCCAGTTGAGGCCGAGCTTCATTTCGCTGAGTGCATCGTCAGCCAGTTGAAGCCGGCTTTCTTTTCGCTGTCGCAGCGGTTGGCTCAGCCAGTTGAACTGCATGTTCATTTCGCTGATGTCACACAAGGTGTAGCATTTAGTCAGTTCATGAGATTTCGTGCAGGAGTCTTGTCTAGTCCCCGGGGACTTCCCTTTCGGAGGAGGTCCTCAAGCCAAAGACGTCGTGGGTCTCAATGTGAGAGAAGAGATAGGAACAGTGAGAGAAGAGTCTTTCCCAGATTGTCTCTCTTGGGTGAATGTCA
>NC_061856.1:17101497-17106016 GCF_019202785.1 Penaeus chinensis
CATATATATGTGTATACATATGCATATATATACTACATATATACATATATATTTATGTATGTGCATATATATGTGTATACATATGCAAATATACGTATATTTGCACATATATATATACATATATTTGTATGTGTAAGTATATACGTATATGAGTATCTATATGTATATATTTATGTGTTTGTGTGCGTGCATGTACGTATGTATAGTTCATACATGCATATATATATATATATATATGAAAATATGTGTGCGCTTGTTTCTTTGCGTATGTGAATGTGTAGGGATATAGGAAACCAGGATTTATTCGATGAAAGCCAATATAGAAATAAATTCATGTCAGATATGCTTCTGGTAATGATCAGAACAATAAAGCACAAAAACGACATTAAGCAACTGAAGTTCATCGACAGGTGAGGGTATATATACGCGGGACAAAAGCAGGTAGGCATGCACACTCTCCCTCACCCACACGGGAACATCACGTCACCCTTATCTCTCTCTCCAGGTAGGCAAATGGATATTTACACTGCAAAGTATCTTGGGAATACTGGAAATAGTCTGTATATCATTTCTTTTTTCGGTACTTTTAGAGTTCATGAAGGTTGGATACAAAGTTAATTTTTAGTCGTTTAAGAATCCTTTTTATATGATCTGTCTATAAATGATTCAATATTTCTCTTTTCAGAAATTAAATCCGAGACAATGGCAAGTGTTCGGTCCATTGCTGTGCTTGTGTTGGTGGCGCTGTCCCTGGCTGCGGTGTGCGATTCCCTGGTGCTATGTCGGCAGTTCCCTAGCTGCTGCGCGACCAACTCGTGTCACGCACTGTGCCCCTCGTGTCGGGAAGCCAAGTTCTTCACCAAAGGCGTGAGGAACAGGCCCAGTGGACGTGTTCCCAAAATCAGCTTCATCAACGGAGATCCCTTTGTCAACCCAAGTGGCGGCGTATTCCCCGACCCTCTCATCTTTGTGTAATGGTTCAGCTCTCCTTTAACTTTGCCACTGGACAGCCAGTTGAGGCCGAGCTTCATTTCGCTGAGTGCATCGTCAGCCAGTTGAAGCCGGCTTTCTTTTCGCAGTCGCAGTGGTTGGCTCAGCCAGTTGAACTGCATGTTCATTTCGCTGATGTCAGACAAGGTGCAGCATTTAGTCAGTTCATGAGATTTCGTGCAGGAGTCTCATCTAGTCCCGGGGACTTCCCTTTCGGAGGAGGTCCTCAAGCCAAAGACGTCGTGGGTCTCAATGTGAGAGAAGAGATAGGAACAGTGAGAGAAGAGTCTTTCCCAGATTGTCTCTCTTGGGTGAATGTCATGCACACTGATCCATGCAGGTGAAGTGGCGAAACGTAGCTAGTCGAAAAGGCCAACAGAAAAGTCTGTTAAGACTGTCTGTTGGTGCGACGATGCCCATGTGGTGTGGCTTTCTACCCAGTGGTGTTCCAAGCCAGAAGAATCTCCGGATTTCCTTCTGGTGTGATTGTTCCCGTACACCGTGTCTCTGACGGTGTCTTTTGCCAAAGAGAAGTGTTGTGTGTGGTGTGTGGATTGTGAATGTATTTATCAGATGTGGTTCGCCATGTCTCATCTACTCTGCTTTTGTATGTTTCATAAATAAACAAAATTTTGATTTACGAAACTTTTATACTAACCTTCTGATTATGTTTATTTTTATCGATCATTTACTTTGTCTTTGTAAGGCATATGGTATGTGCCATATAAGATCCTTTATGGATAAATGACAAGAGATTAGACCTTTCCTCCTCCAAGGCTATAGTATGCACACGCTAGTGAAATAAATTGCAACCTTCATAAAATGTCAATGTACTGGCAGTTATTCATGTTTCTTATTAGAACAATCATATCAATTTAACTGCAAATAATACCAATAACAAGTCTTATAGCTATGAAATGTAACTGGTGAAATGCTTTACAATATTCACATGTAAAATGAACGTCTAGTAGATGTACGACTAGAAAAGTTAAGTACCAATTGTCCAAGCTCTCTTTTTGTCTGAAAACGTATTGAAATTTTGATGAACCTATTTTTGGCCTTTTTAGGGGAGTCGGTCATTAGCCACCTGCGTATGTTTTGTACAAACGAGAGATAAAAGATAAAAAAAGCAAAACATGGAAGAGATTTGCGATTAGTGAAATACACTGTGAAGAAAGGAAGAAGAAGACGCACAAGAAAAAGAATCAGTTGTAGAGACGATTTGGACCCAACAAGCAACTGTTACATATATTGTCACTGTACTTAATACGAGCTGTTATTAGCTATCACTGGCAATGTTAGAGAAAGAAAACAAATATGGGAAGAGTTCCGTAGACCACGAATAGATATAAGTATGAATAGATAAATAAGATAAATATCCATGAATAAATAAATATTTATGTATATATATACGTATGCATAAGCATTTTTTTTTTTTTTTTTTTAACAGCCATTCATTCAACCGCAGGACATAGGCCTTTCTCAATTCACTATTGAGAGGTTATTTGGCAGTGCCACCCTAGCCCTTCCTAATCAACAGCGGTTCGGCGCGTCAACACTTGTGCCACGGCGACGACTTCCCTTGCGCACCTGCGTTTGACTTCTCAAGGCGACAAGTCGTTTTCTCGCCCTGAGATCGGGCTCAAGGCGGCAGTCGGAGCACAGGCATTTTTACGACCGCCGCGACGGGGAATTGAACTCGGGACCACGAGGGTCGGAGTCCAGTGGTTTTATCACTGGACTATCGCAGCAATACATGTATGTTTATATATTTATGCATATATGCATATATATAGATGTACCTAAATGCGAGTATATATACTAAATATATCTGTATGCGTCTGCACACATATATGTATGTTTATATATACATATATATTTATACATATACATATATCTACATATATATATATGAATACATACCTATATATATGTGCATAGAGAGTGCATATGTACTGTATATAATTTCGCAATGATATTCTCACTTCCTACGCAGTGGATTCAGAAACAGGTTAATGCGTCTTGGTAATGGAACGAAGTGACGATTGTTTCAAATCCACGAAAAACTGTGAGATGGATATTTTGTTTAATAAATTCTGTACTTATTTTTTTTGCGTGTCATAAATGTAACTATTTATACATTTTGTCATGACCATAAATCCTCATAACTTATTCATCCATAACGTTTTAACTGTCAGTATCAGTGCATTTGTACATGTATGTATGTATATATTTATCTTTGTGTTTATGTACATCTTAAAAAATTTCTTTATCTCTAGTACCTAATCATACATACATATACTTGCGGACACACACATGCATTCATATGTACGTCTAAGTATTTATATATATGCATACACATATATAGAGAGAGAAATAAAGAGAGAAAGTAAATATTTTTACAGATACAAACATATATATCCATATATCCATATATATATATATATGCATTCACACATATATATGCATATACATATATATACATACATATATGTATGTAATGTATATGTGTGAATATAAATGCATGCATATATTTTCATATATAAATATGCATATATACACACACATACATATATATCTATATATGTTATATACACACACACACACATATATATATATATATATATATATATATATATGTGTGTGTGTGTGTGAATGCATGTGTTTATATATATACATATGTGTATTTATATATATGCATATATATATATATATGTTTATACTTATGTTTATATATATGTTATATGCACACACACATATATATGTGTGTTTGTGTTTGTATGTATGTATGTATTTGCATAGATAAATATATATACATATAAATATACATACGTACATATTTATGTATATATATACATATGTACATATATACATACGGACAAATATATAAATTTATATATATATGTACTTATATACATATATAAACATATATATGTGTGTATGTACATATATAAATATGTGTATATGTAAATATATTTTTATATATAAATGTGTATATATATGTGTGAATGTATATGTATGTATATATATGTATATATATAACAATTACATTTATATACATATATATACACACGAATATATAATAAATAATACTAATAAATTAAATATATACTTATAATACAATTATATATATTTATATACATAATAATTATACACAATTGCACAAATATATAAATATATATATATATATACAAAAAATATAATTTATATTATATATGCATATACATATTAAGTATGAGCATATATATACGTATACATATGCAAATATACGTATAAATGTACATATGAAATACACATAATTTTATGTGAAACTATATACATACATGGTTTATAAACTAATATATTTATCTCTTTGTGTGTAATGTACGCATGTACAGTTTATACATGCATATATTATATAATATATAATAAAAATATGAAATATATTGTGCTGTTTCTTTCCGGAAAAATGTATAATAAGGGATATACGTACACGCATCATTATCATCTTTAGATACCGATTAATGGTGGATACTGGACGGTTTCAAAG
>NC_061856.1:17121116-17131116 GCF_019202785.1 Penaeus chinensis
ATATGAAAAATGTGTGTGTGCATACACACATGTGTGTATATATTTATGTGAGTGTGTGTGTGTGTGTGTGTGTACATATAGTATATATATATATATATATATATATATATATATATATATATATGTATATATATAAATAAATGGGCACACACACACACACACACACACACACACACATATATATATATATATATATATATATATATATATATACATATATATATAATTGTGTGTGTGTGCGTATACATATATATGTTTTTACATATATATACATACATATATATATATTTATTTATGTATACATATATATGTATATTTATACATATATACATATTTATATATATATATATATATATATATATATATATATATATATATATATATGTATATATGTATATACACACGCGCGCACACACATAAACACACACACACATACACACACACACACACACACACACACACACATATATATATATATATATATATATATATATATATTTTAACAGAAAAGCATATCTATGAATACCAAAGGCCTCACAGGGCATACATAATCCACGATCTTGCTTATTACCATCGCTTTTTTGGCCACGTCTCCCGTCCCCCTTCGCAGCACCGTTCTCGCCGCCCGCGCCATAGCATTTACTCATTCCTCGCAGTCCACGCCCCGATTTACTGCTCAGTTCCCACACTCTCCTAAACAACTGTGACATTCGTTTTCCATTACGAGCGCGGGGGGTGGAAGAGAAGCTTTTTGGCGACGGTTATATCGCCCCGAATGGAAGGGCGGTAAAAAGAGGTGTGTTGTCCAGTTGTGGGTATTTATAGGAATGGGCGGACACACACACACACACGCATACATGCACACACACATACATATACACATACACACGCACACGCACACGCACACACACAAACACACATACACACACACATACGCATACACACACACACACACACACACACACATACTAATATACATACATGCAGATACACTCACAGAGTAAATGCAGTATATATGCCTGCATGTGCACACACTAACACTTGTTTAGATTTCCGGAAACACAAAAGAAAAAAATGCTGTTACAAACTATCCTTCTGCACGTGAACTGTCTCCTGTTTGTACGTCTGATTTGACACCAAATTTCCAAAAGAAAGAGAGAAAGAAAAAAGAAGAAGAAAAAAACGTAAATTATATGAACTTTTTGCAGATCAAATACCGTCTCTTTGATAAGGTCGATCAAGAACATCCTGAAGCAGAGATTTTCGACCTTTCAGGTATCTAGATTTTCTCCAATTGAAAAAAAAAAAAAAAAAAAAAAAGTGTGACAACTATAAATCAAACTGATTTTTCTGAAAGTTTAATCTAACTTCAACACAGCGTTAAATTTTGTTCATAATCACTTACAATAGCGGAGTGATTTTTTTTTTTTTTCAATAAAGAGAACAAACGCCGATACAGTTTATGTGTTTGTGAAATGTTTGTTTAAAAAAATGCATTTCCGGAGTCTCCTCAGAAGAAGAAAGAAAGAAAAGAAAAATATGGTTGAAATTATTATACATAAAAAAGTGTGGCTTCGACCTGCCAGCCAAGCGACAGTCTGAAGGCAAAACATCTGTAGCAAATTTAGTTCAACGAGAGTTCAGTCATTGCCGTTCATCTTTAAGGTTTTCACAGTGGCAATCTCAATGTTGACAATATGCCCATGAGGTTTCAAAAAAAAAAAAAAAAGATGACGATGAAAGTTGACATAGGCAGCCAACATAGAATAAAAAAAGGCGAAATGGAAAAGTACGAGACAGAAACGGTGGCCTAGATGACGCCGTTGTGAGCGCATTCTTAACCTGGGACCGGCGAGAGAGAAAGAGAGAAGGAAAAAAAACGCCATTTTGAACTGATTTCTCCCGCCAGAAAGCTCTCCAGAGCATTCGAATCAGCTTGAAAAATCTGCATTCTAACTCTAATTTGATTTCCGTTTTATAGCCAAATCTTTCCAGTAAAGTCTCTTGCTAGTTTAGAAAATGCAGTATTTAGATAACATCCTAAACAGCGGCATTTAGAAAATAAAAACCCAATTTGTTTCTTTTTTCTTTTTTTTAAGCACAAACTCGCGCGTTCCGGGTATCATCACAGAGGAGCCAGGTAGTATTATCGCCCCTATGACCGAGTAACATAAGCTCTCTTTTAGCGTAACATGAAGTTTCCAAGGTCCTCCCACCCTCTGTAGAAAGTTTCAAGGTCTCTCCACAGGTAAGGGAAAGTTTAGTTGTTGTTTTTTGGTCTTTTTTCGCCTTCATCGGATGTGAAATAACTGAAGAGAAACAGAAAATCGTAGAGATGAAGGGAGGTTTGCAAGTGATGCGAGAATTCCACAGCGTCTGAGAGTTCACTTGAGGTATATTTTGGCCATTGTAGAAGTCACTTAAAGTGCACACAGACAAAACACGCACTCACACACACGCACGCACGATAGATAGATAGATAGATATAAAACAAAACCAAGATCATTTAGAAAAAGTTCATCGGATGTAATAGGTCTATTTTCCTCCGAAGATTTGTTTTTCGTGCATTAAAGCCATTTTGTCCCGTAAAATACGTATAAAATCAACCTAATAGGCTGTTGGCGGTTTGGAATCGTTTAACTGTGCACACATGCGCTGAAAAGCAAACGCACACAGGCATGTGCACAGCGCCCGAGCACATATGAGGGTATAGGTTTTTGTCTCCCTGTACACGTTATTTCCATTTGTACACATCTATCTATCTATCTATTAGAATATGTATATATGTATGATATATATATACGGACACTCATACAAACACACACACACACACACACACACACACACACACACACACACACACACACACACACACACACACATATATATATATATAAATATATATATATATACATACACACGTATATATATACATATGTATATATACACATACGTATATATATATGTAGATATATCTATCTATCTATCTATCTATCTATATATATATATCCTCCCTCGTGTATATGTACATGTATATATATATATATATATATATATATATATATATATATATATATACATATATATGTATATATATATATTTATATATATATATATATATATATATATATATAAGTATATATATGTATACACACACACATATATATATATATATATATATATATACATTTATAATATATATGTATATATGAATATACATATGTAGATATATACATACATATGTATATATACATATATACATCTATGTACACACACACACACACACACACACACACACACATAGACACACACACACATACACACACACACACACACACACACACACACACACACACACACACACACACACATATATATATATATATATATATATATATATATATTTATATATATGCGTGTGTGTGTATGTGTGTGTGTATTTATTTATTTATTTATTTATTTATATACATATGTGTGTATACAGATTTATATGGATATGTATATATATTGTGTGTATGTATGTAAGTGTATGTATGTGTGTGAGAGAGAGAGAGAGAGAGAGAGAGAGAGAGAGAGAGAGAGAGAGAGAGAGAGAGAGAGAGAGAGAGAGAGAGAGAGGAGGAAGAGAGACAAAGAAAATAAGAGAGAGAGAAAGAGAGAGGGGGGGAGAGACAGAGAGATAAAGAACAGGAGAGAGAAAGAAAGAGAGAGGGGAGGAAGAAGGATAAAGAAAAGGAGAGAGAGAGAGAGAGAGAGAGCGAGAGAGAGAGAGAGAGAGAGAGAGAGAGAGAGAGAGAGAGAGAGAGAGAGAGAGAGAGAGAGAGAGAGAGAGAGAGAGCGAAAAGGAGAGAGAGAAAGAGAAAAAGAAAAGGAGAGAGAGAGTGAGAGAAAGATTGAGACAGAGAGAGAGAGAGAGAGAGAGAGAGAGAGAGAGAGAGAGAGAGAGAGAGAGAGAGAGAGAGAGAGAGAGAGAGAGAGAGAGCGAAAGAGAGATAAAACGAGAGAGAGAGAGAGCGAGAGCGAAAGAGAGACCGACAGACAGACGTGGACTCCAGGAACTGGCTCAAACCCGCCTCCAGCCCGACCCCTGGAATTTCAAGTGATTTCCATTATATATATTTTTTTCCCTCTGCTTTTCTGAAGAGAAGGGAAAGTGTCTAGAAGATGCTCTTTCGATAAGTGTTCTTTCGTCTGAAGCCTCCAGCGGGCCACTTGATTGAAAAAAAAGAAAAAAAAAAAAGTTATTTAAGAGGATTCCAGCTGCTATTTTGATGTCTGGTAAAACTAATAATTTTGTATTCGTGATGTTACAGTCAATTGCCGCTGATTAATGTAATTTGTCTATGTATATTCTTATCTTCATTTTGAGATAACGAAAAGATAAGTATGGAGATGTTTTTTTTTTTTTTTCTTTTTCCTTTTTTTTTCCATTTTGCAAAAGGAGCCAGACGTATTTTGTCTACTCTTCCTTCCCCTCTTTTCCTCTTCCCGCCTTTATCTGCGTCCCCTTTCTTTCTCTCTCTCTCTCTCTCACACACACACACACACACACATACACACACACACACAACACACACACACACACACACACCCACACACACACACACACACACACACACACACACACACACACACACACACACACACACACACACACACACACACACACACACACACACACGATATATATATGTATACACACACAAATATACACATATGTGTGTGCGTGTGTGTGTGTGCACAAATTGCCGTAAATGTAGCTAAATATGAAAAGAGCGAAAGCGGAGAAAGAATCAAAGAGAGAATGTGTAATTTGTATTAATACCCAAAATAACTGATAAATATGCTGACATTTGGCGAGGTTCTAATAGACAGTTAAAACCAAGAAACATGTTCGAGACGTGCTGAGAATGGGAAAGGCAAAGAAAACGAGAATCCGTTGCAACTGCCGTCATCATTCTTGTTTTAGTTATTATTGTTCTCATAATTATCAACGTTACTTTCATCGTTAAAACGTGCTTATATTAAAATTTATTGGCGTCGCTATAATATCTCTATTATCCTTATTATTATTGTTGTTATTGTTGTTGTTGTTATTGTTGTTGCTGTTAATATTATTATTTTCTTCACTTTTATTGCCATTATTATAGTTATTACAAACCTTGATATTATCCTCCTCCTCATTATCCTTATCATCATCATTATTGTTATTCTTATCATTATTGATATTATTTTTATTTGTTTCATCATCGTCATCACCATTACCAATACCATCATCATCAGCCTGAATCGATCCACTGCAGGACGTAGGTCTCTCTTAATCTTTTCCAACTTTGAATGTCTTGCGTTTTTTGTTTCCAGCCTTGGCCCCCAAATTTCGTTATTTCGTCATGCCATTTTGTCATTAGTCTGGCCCTTGGCCTTTTCTGTGTTATCTATAGCCCTGTTTGTTCCTTTCTTTGTCCATATTTTGTCGTGTCTCCGACATATATGACCTGCCCAAGTGTATCAACAACTTCGCTTAATTTCCTCTTCGCTAAATGTGTTTATCTGTACGAGTTGCCCTAGGTATATATACTTGTCCACTACCTCGTTTCGACCTTGTACATATATCTGTTCAAACTGAACGTATTTGTTAAACATATTGGTTAGTTTCACTGTTGCAATTTCCCCTGCATCCATTATAAGGTCTGTATTAATTCCGTCTTCACCTGGTGTTTTCCTTCTCTTCACACCTTTAAGCGATGTTTTTAATTCTTCTGTTGTGATGTTAGGTACGTCTCTAGTTACCGCGTTCGCTTCTATCCGTGGCTGTCCATTTGAGTTGTATAGATCCCTGTAAAAGTCTTCCACTACTCTTATATTTTTTTTTTTTATTATATGTCACTTCTCCGCCTGTTACCTTATTAAATACATTCGATTTCTCCCTATTCCGAGTCTCCTTTTAGCTGTTTTCATGCTGGTACCTGAGATCATTGTTTCATTTATTATTTGAGTATTGAATTTCCGTACATCTCTCTTCTTTTTATTTTTAGTCTTTGTTAGTTCAGCTAATTCTAATTTTCCCTGTTTGACGATACTTTCATGCCCCTACGTTTTTGCATAAGCTGCCTGCTGGGGCTTTCCGCCTAGCTCAAGTGCAGCTTCCTGAACTGTTTGTTGATTTGGTCAATTTTGAGATCTTCGTCGCTGAAAAGTGAATATCTGTTTTGGAAATTAATACTAAATTCTGTCGCTTTGGTCCTCAAAGTTAGCTAAATTTGGCTGTAGTTTTCGTATGAGTTTGTTCCTTACCCTTCTGAGGTGTAATTCAATTTGGCCTCTGACCACTCTATGATCGCTTCCAACATTTACTTTATTAATAAGTTCCTTTTTTTGCTGTATCGCGCTTATTTGAAATCATGATGTCAATTTCGTTCTCAATGTCAGATGGCGACTTCCATGTCCACTTCCGCTCTAGTCTTTTATCGAAGAATGAATTCATGACATTGAGTGATCGAGCCTCCGCAAAGTCGACTGGCATTTGTCCCTCTCATTCCTAGTGCCTATTCCGTGATTCCCCACTACGGTTTCTCCTTCTGTCTCTTTGAAATTGAAATTGCATTGAAATCTCCCGTAATTATTGTGAAATGGGTTTTTGCTCTCTCGCTGTTTAAATGAACATCTTTACAGAAGCTCTCTATTTCCTCATCACCGTGGCTGCAGGTCGGAGCACAGACTTGAACAACCTTTAAGTTGTGCCGATTGTTTAGTTTTATTGTTACTGAAGCCACTCTTTCGATTATACTATAGAATTCCACGATACTTTACTTAACGTTTGTGAACAAAGAAACTCGTGAAGAGTTCGAAACGTTACATTTCAATTTTATTTTCTTACTGTGGCGGTTTTCCTTTTAAACTTACCCCTAATTCCTGCTTGAAACGCTGGGGTTTACCTCTCCAGAAGAGCACGTGTCCATCATTTAGTATTTTCTGTTCTTCGCCTAGTCTTCTAACCTCACAGAGTCCTACAACATCTCATTAATTGAAAGAGAGTTCCTCAAGCAATGCTAGTAAGTCGGATTCAGTTCTCATAGTCCTTATATTGTATGTGCAAAAGTTTATCAACGTGGGGCAGCCTGTCTCTAACCGGAGATTTTTAGCACCCTCTGCTCCGGATAGATCCTGATCGCCGCTGTAACCAGGGGTCCTTCGCCTCCGGGAAACGAGGGCCGTCGCTCTGTTTGTGCAGTCATGGCTTTTGATTGAGAGGTAGACAGCCGAGTTACCCCCCCCCCCCCCCCCACACACACACACCTACTGGCTTAGATGTTTCTTGTTGAGATGGGGACTATATATATGTGTATATATACATATAAATATATAAATATATATGTGTATATATTCATATATATGCGTATATATACATATATATGTATATATATGTGAATATATACATGTATATATGTGTATATATATATGTATGTGCGTATATATGTATTTATAAACATATATACACATGTATCCATAACTCTATCTATACCTATATCTATCTATCTATCGTTCTGTCTATGTATGAATGTCTGTATATGTATATATATATATATATATATATATATATATATATATATATGATATATGTGTGTATACATATACATACATTTATATATACACACATATATGTGTATGTGTATATGTATACATGCACACACACACACACACACACACACACACACACACACACACACATATATATATATATATATATATATATATATATATATATATATATATATATATATAAACATGTATACACACATACAAAGATACACACACACACATATATATATATATATATATATATATATATATATGTATGTATGTATGTATGTCAATAAAACAACTAAGGATGACATTTGTCTTGGACGAGTATCTACAAAAAGAAATTTAATTGTATAATGTGGTTGTTCCTATATATATATATATATATATATATATATATATATGTATATATGTGAGTGTGTGTGTAAAAGGCTATGGTGAACCGCCGTGATTTCTGTAGAGTACAACAAATGATGGTAACACACGAGACGAGTCTTGGGTAAGTACCGAGTGCAGGAAGGTCGGCGAGTCCGCCGACCAGCCCTGTGGAGGAGCTGGTGAGATGACCTGAGCCCGCCGGTGCTAGGGCACGTCTGGTGAGGCCAAACAAGGTCAGATAACTCGTCATTTAAGTCCGCGCCGAGGCGCTGGTTCTTTACTGGACTTCGAGCCACGTGGCAAACAGCCACGTGGTCAATGTCTAATACTTCAAAAATCGTGCTTATGTACATGGTATAGTGTGTATGTGTGTCTGCGCGCGCGCGTGTGTGTATTTATGAATATCTATATTATCTTTCTATCTATCTATATATACAAATGTGTGTGTGTGTGTGTGTATATGTATGTATGTATGTATGTATGTATGTATGTATGTATGTATGTATGTATGTATGTATGCATGCACACACACACACACACACACACACACACACACACACACACATATTATATGTGAAAAGGTACAACCACATTAAGCAATTAAATTTCTCTTTGTAACCACTCGTCCAGGACAAAACTCATCTTTAGTTGTTTTACTGACGTCTAGTTTTAATTTCTCTCTCTCATTTTTCCTTTGATGCTTATAGCTTTCACCAATGTTTTGATTTCCCGATATTGTTTTCAGCGGAGAAGGAACGCCTACCTTCCCCCGCCCTCGTGTTGCTCGGAGTAACAACTTGACTCGTGGCAAAGGCTGTTCATGGACTCGACAGCAAGCTCTCTTTCGGCTGCAAGTGAGTTCTTGTGCCTCCCTTGCGCTTTCCCTCCCGTGAAGACCTCAAAGTTGGTGAGGGTTAGGGGCGCGAGAGCCGGTGTGTCTTCCTGGGGCCTTTAGACACGCTTAGATCAGGTCATTTTTCAGCTAATCGTCCCAAAGTTGGCTGGGAGGTTTCAACTTTATTTCTTCTCCAGAATGCCCACTTCTGTTGTTTTTGTTTTTTTATTAGAAAGAAAATAAATTAAAAGGAAAACAAAACAAAAACTTTCTGCAACTGATTGCTGTACACGTAGGCGGGGTCGCAAGAAATCGCTCAGGATGATCCCAATTTCCAAGTCTTTGCATGTAAATTGCTTCTGAGTTGCATGGGACTGCACCCTCATCGCGCAGGATCACGGGTGAACTGTCTGAGGACACGACCTGCACGGAAGGCTTAAATCCATGAGATTACTGAAATTTCTGATGCACTTTGTATAATTTTCATCGCATATTCAGACTAGTGAGAGATGCACATACCTATGCGATACATTTTGTGAAGAAAAGAATATTGTTCATATCTGTGCTTGCAGGTGTGTGTGTGTGTGTGTGTGTGTATGTGTGTGTGTGTGTGTGTGTGTGTGTTTGTGTGTGCATGTACTTGTCTGTACATGTATTTGTGTCTGCGTGTCCGTGTCCACGCGCGTGTGTGTGACTTGGCAGTTTTGAATGCCTGTTTTAAGGCTGCGAAACACAATCCGCCAACATTGCATGACGTATTCACCGTGCCTCTGGAAAAAAGGCGTGAGATAAGCTATAAAATAGCAAAGGAATCATTCGTGTAAAATCTGCTTACCAGTAATAGGCTGAGATATACTTTCGAAAGAAAGATTCGTGCGACAATTTCATAGTTTCATTTGAAGATTACGGATTTCCAAGAAACAAGGTGACATTAGCTTCTGAGAAACACGAGGAAAAGGCTCTGTGCGTGACGCGAGGCTTTTGTTTTCACCCGTGACGTCATCACTCTCAAACATGACTTCATCGATTCTATCCGTTGCGTCATCTATCCCGCGAGGCCTTCCTTCTCATCCAAGGCGTCATTAGTCTCATCCAAGGCGTCATTAGTCTCACCCATGACGTCATTAATTTCTCCATGTCGTCATTAATCGCATCCATGTCTCATCCGTGACGTCATCAACCTCATCCATGGCACGATTAATCCCA
>NC_061856.1:17138463-17140963 GCF_019202785.1 Penaeus chinensis
TTATTATCATTATCATTATTATCACTATTATTATCATTATCGTTATCATTGTTATCTTCATCAATTTTACTGAAATTGTTATTAATACTCTCATTATCATTATTGTTATTGAGATCATTGCTATTATTATTATCAATATTTTTGTTACTCTTGTTATTGTTATCAAGAACATCTTAGTTACTATCATCCTCATAATTATCATCATTATCGTCATTTGAACTTGACTCATAAAATCTAGTCACTTTTCCCCAGTACAGTGTTATGTGAATATTAATTGTTTTCGCCTACACATGAAATACAGACAACGACGAATGAATAAAGACAAGGGGAAATAAACATGAAAAGAGGGATAGAGTGTGAAGCAGGGGAAAAAAACAGAGAAACAAAATGAAGGGAAAGAAAACACAACTACAGAGAAACACAATGAGCATAATAAAAGAACATAAAAGTGAAAATAAGCACGAAATATTACTACGTGGTAACTTTGGGTGACTGAGTTGACAGTTGTTTATTTTCTGGCTTCGCGCGTATTCATGAGAGAAGGAAGGAAGTGGAAAGCAAAAATAAATGATTACACGAAAATCATTTAGAATAGATAAATGGCTAATGAATAGAAATAGGGATACTCATGAACTCGCCAAATGTGTTTGTTTGTTTTAAAGACTTTTCATCAGCTGATTCAGTCATCATAGGTCGCTGTAACCAGTTGTTTGAATGCATAAAGTTTTATTTTTATTTTTATTGTCATCTCTGTTATATATATATATATATATATATGAAGAAAACTGGCACTGTTAGCAGTAATGCGAACTGGTATCGAGTGTTAACAATAACTGTTATATAGAACTTTCATGAAATAATAATGACAAATATAATAGAAATAACGATAATAATAATTATAATAATGTTAATAATGATACTGGTCATAATAATGATGATGATGATAATGGTAATAAAAACAACAACAATTATGATAATGATATTAAAGATAACGATAAAAGGATAACAATAAAAATAATGACAATAATAAAACAATAATGATAATGATAATAATCACAGTAATAACAATAGTTATAATGATTATAACAATAATAATGAGGATAAAATTAATAATGGTATGGATAAATTATAATGATAAAAAATGATAGTAATACTAATATTGACAACAATAACAATAATGATAATGTTAATGATAACAATAATAATGATAATAATTATGTTAATAATATTAATGATAATAATTTTAATAATAATGCAAATAATAATAATGCAAATAATAACTATAGCACTAGCTGTAGTAATAATAATAACAATAATAATAATAATGATAATAATAATAATGATAATAAAATAATAATGATAACAATAATACTAATACTACTAATGATAATGATAGTAATAATAAAACTAATGATAATAATAATGATAATGATAAGGATAATGATGATAATGAAAATAGAAATAGTAATGATAATAATAATAATAACAATGATAGTAATAATAACGATAATGATAATAATAATAATAATAATAATAATAATAATGATAATGATAATAATAATAATAGTAATAATAACAATGATAGTTATAATAACGATAATGATAATGATAATAATAATAATGATAATATTAGTAAAATTAATAATAATGATAATAATAATAATAATGATAATAATGATGATAATAATAATAATTATAATAATAACAATGATAATGATGATAATAATAATAATAATAACAATAATAACAGCAATAATGATCATGAAAATAAGGATTGTGCAATGATGACCGTCATGAAAATTATAATAATGATGGGAATAATGATGATGATGAAAATAATGGTAGTAGCAATATCAACAATGATAAAAACAATAATATTAAAAATAACGATAACATTTTGCAATAAGCGAAAACATAATCCATGTGAAATCCTTCATTTAAACCCATTATATCTCCTTTCAACAGTATCAGTTAACTCCCTTACCCACTCAACTTCTCTTATACAATAAAACTTTCTCATCTCCCCATTTAAAACCCCTTATCTCTCCCCCTCTCCTCCTCTTGCCTATTGAAGCTCTCCACCCATTCAAAATCCCTTAGCTTTCTTCCCAGCTTGTTCATTCGGCCATTAAACATCCACACCCATTGAAAACTCCTTCTCTCTCCTCCCCATCTCCTTCTCAGACCCATTTTACCCCGATAGCTATTCAAAATCTCTTATCTCTCTTCCTACCTTCTTCATTAGCCTGTCAATCTTCCTCCCATTTTAGTTCTCACCTCTTTTCCTCCACGCCTACTTCCCCATCAATTCCCCTTCTATCTCTACTGGCCCATAAAACTTCCCCGACCATTGAAAAAAAAAACTCATGTCTAGTCCCATCTTCTTTAATAACTTATTAAAAAAAAAAAAAAAAAAAAAACATTTCCCCTCTGAAAATTCCCCCCCCCCCCCCAACTGACCCTCAAGGCTATAGGTCGTCACGACTGTGGTAACGGGGCT
>NC_061856.1:17163463-17165963 GCF_019202785.1 Penaeus chinensis
TTCTTATAAATGAAGTAAAATATCTTCAACCATCTCATTGAAAAAAAAGAAAAAAAACTCAAAACAAATAAAGACCCGTTTCTTATAAATAAAACAAAATAACTCCAATCATCACACTGAAAAAACGGAAAACACAAAATCAAAAAGAAAAAGGAAAAGAAGGAATGAATAAAGAATTAATAACGATACTAAGAAACAGTCACGCTGGGCGGTCAGTCTCGGCAACAGCGGGACAGAAGGAAAGTTGGTGTTCAAGGCTGGCTTCTATGCGGAGGGAAAGGGCGGCGGAAGACGGAAAAGGAGGAGGAGGAGGAACATGAGATAATTTGATATAAATACGGGTTTATTTCTTTCATTATCGTTATGAGTCTCTGTTATTATTGGTATAGTTGTATTGACTGTTAATATTACCATTGGTATCATCACCATTACTATTATCACTAACATTAACATCAGAAAAGAGAAGTGGGTACAGGAAAAAAAAAGAAAAAAAATATGGGAAAGTCGAAAGAATAGATAGAGATAGTCATAACAAAATAAATAGATAGATGGTAGAAAAAAACACAATGCGAAAACTCAGATTTATTAAAAATTAACAAATATTTGAATCAATGAATAAATAGATGGATAAATGATATATTTATTTAGCCAGTCTCGTCCGCCTTTCTCCCCTCAAACATCTGATCAACAGGAAAGGAAAGGTGCCGGAAATACCCACAAGATTACTCACAGAAAGAGGAGAAAGGAGAGGCTGCAGAAGGAGGAGACGAGGACAAAGAGAATGCACGATAAAGGAAGAGACAAAGTGAAAGGAAAAAAGAAAATGAAAATGTGTATATGAATCATCTTTTGGACAAAGGAAGGGAGAAATTACTAGGTATGTTGTGTGTAAGTGGGGAGTTTGAACCAAGAGAGCGATAATTGGCTGGCTCGGAGGAGGCGAGTAAAGGATATGTGCTTTAGAAGAGAAGGTAGATTAGAATAGATTAAAGCTGATTGTAAGGGGTAGAACACAAAATGTATTGTGCGTGTGTGTGTGTGTGTGTGTGTATGTATATATATATGTATGTATGTATGTATGTATGTATGTATGTATGTATGTATGTATGTATGTATGTATGCATATGTATATATAAACAGGATGCCGTCCAGACACATTTTTCTCGTTCCCTCTTTTCCCCGCTGCTTGTCTGGACCTGCGAGAGGAGAATCCGCTGGGAAAACAGGATAGGGGGAAGGAGGAGGGGGTGGAGGAGAGAGGGAAGGGATAAGGGGAGGGGGAGGTAGGGGGAAGTTGAGAGGGGAAAGGGAAGGGGATGAAGGAGAGGCGACAGGGGCAAGGAGAGGGAGGTGGGGAGAAGGAAGGGGTAAGGGGAGGAGGAGAGGGAGGGAGAAGCGGAGAGGAGGGAGGGGCAGGGAGCTGGGGGAGGTGGTGAGAGGAAAGGGGCAAGGAGGTGGAAGATAGGGAGGGGGATAGGGAGGGGTGAATGCGTTCCCAGGACCTACCTGGGGAGGGAAAGTCGAAAGGAAAAGAGAGGGAAGAGGAAAAGGAAGAAGAAAGTAGAGGGGAAAGGACAGATGGAAGGAAAGCGGTGGAGGACTGAAGGAAGTGAAAAGGATGGAGACAAAAAATAATTTTCATCTCTCGCTCTCTCTCCCTTTCTCTCTCTCCCTCTCTCTCTCTCTTTCTCTCTCTCTCTCTCTCTCTCTCTCTTTCTCTTTCTCTCTCTCTCTCTCTCTCTCTCTCTCTCTCTCACTGTGTGTGGGGGTGGGCGTATGTATAAATGTAAATTTGTATGTATATATGTACGTGTGCATATATACACAAATGACTGCCTATCCTTCTGTTTATCAATCTGCCTCTATCCCCCTATCTATGCACTTGCTTACCCCTCAAACCGTCCATCCGGTCGGTCCTCCTCACTTTCTCCTTCAAGAAGGGAAATCGAGGACAAGTACAACTTACTTTTTTCTCTCTCTCTCCTCATTCCTTTCTCTCTTTCTCCTCCGTATCTTTTTCCTCGATGCAAATGAATGCCGACGAAGGAACCCGGGGTGTCCGTTGCATTCTTGTCCTGCATCTTGATCCTCTCTTCCGCTCTCCACCTGGCCGTGTCACTTTCTTACTTGCTTAACGAGTCCCGGTCTTCGCTTACGTGTAACTCTATCTGCTTTTGCTGTGGATTCGCCTGTGCCGATTTCGGTCTGCTGACGAGGCGGCTGACGGGTTGCTGTCGTCTTGGATCAGTGATTATTATTCTCTTTTATCTATTTATTAATTTTCATCTGTGATTTGTTTGGTTGTGTTAAGCAGCGATTTTCCTTTTTTTTTTTTTTTTTTTTTTTTTTTTTTTTTTTTTTTTTTTTTTTTTTTTTTTTTTTTTTTTTTTTTTTGAGGGGGTAGAGGTGCAGCCATTGGCGTGTATACTGATACGTGTATATGTAGATATGCCCTCTAAAACATACACGGAAAACTATTTTCACGCAGATACAAGTACAC
>NC_061856.1:17188463-17200963 GCF_019202785.1 Penaeus chinensis
TTTCAAGAGGAAATGAAGTACTGATTCGTGTCATGTCATGTCATGTCAGATCGAAGAGTAACAAGAGTTAATATACATAGATTCATCTCCTTTTCATCCACAGCGGACTCCTTCGCTGTCGCCGCCACCCACACCCTCAAGGAACGCCCAAAGAGACGCCCGTGGCACGCCTTTTTTCAGCCTCTCTCCTCGAAGGAAGCTAATGTAATATCAGAGGTTCGTTGGCAAAAGAAGGAAAAAAGGCGGAGAGAGTAAAAAAAAAGACAAAAAAAAGAAATATAGCAAGTTGAGTAGCTTTCGCCACGCCGAAGGAGGGAGGGGGGGGTAAGGAAAGGGGGGGGGGCCAGGGAGTTGCAGGATGCCGCTACCCTCGACAACATTTTGATTTCCCTTTTTGTATTCGCATGTTCGTCGATTTACTTAGTTAAATATGAGGAATCAGACTTTAAAAATATTATACAATGTAACATGTAAAACACTATTGGATAAAGAAAACAGCATAGCAGACAATCAGCTCGTTCCTCCCGCCCACTCAGCCTTTCCCCTCCTTTTCCTCCCTTCGCCAAGAACGCGACACATTCACAGTCACCGGGCTTTCATAGGATGGGGGGGAAGGGGGAGGGGAAGCGAGGTTTTCGGCTCGGGGTGGGGGTGGGGGGAAGGGGGGGAAGAATAATTGGTCTCGAGTATCGAAGGTAATAAAAGGAGTGAGTAGCGACGGCGGAGGCTTAGTAGTTGTCTGACGGCGGTAGTGGATGGAACCGCTTTCACTCCACGCTCGCGTTTGGGGATCTTGAGAGAGCGAAGTCTTCGGTGTGGCTTGAGCGAGAGAGGGAGGTTGTGAGACCCTCTCTTCTTTCCCTCTTCACTCTCCATCACCTTCTCCCCTCTTGGTGGAGATAACAGAACACTCAAAAGCGCGATAAACAAACGAAAGAAAGTAGAGAAAGGAAAAATAAACATTTAAGTCGTGAGTGGAAAGCAGAAAACTCCAGCCATGAGATTATCTGTGCTGGTGAGTGTCCTATGATTGGAAGTCTGTGGTGGTGTGAAATTTAAGAAATATATATATCATATATACCAAAGAGAGATCATGTCCGAGTCCTTTTTGGAATTCATCCCTGCATGCTTCATTTGTGTGGACGTTCCATCATTCTGTAAATAGTGCTTCACTGCATGTGTTGTGTTGGCGAGTGTATAGCATTGAGGTAGCTGTAGGAGCGGGCGCCGTGAGATTGGTTTCTACGGCGCGTCGAAATCCCCAATCGCATTCGCTAATCAATTTTGATGTCTGAGGGTCCCTTGTGTAGAAGAAATTCGTGATAATATTGCAAAGTATGGATCATGTCACCCATACTTGCTTTCTGATTATTTTCCATTTTCGTCATATGTAAAAATATGTGTATATGAGTTTCCTGTCCGAGTCATGTTTGGTCAACGGGATACAGAGAAGTAAAATTTAAAAAAAGGGAAAATTTTCTAAATAAATTCCAAACGCGCCTGATGCTCCAAATTCCAGAGCTAATAATTTCAGGTCGATTTTATCGGGAGCACGAAAGGCCGGCTTGGAGGTCGAGCCGCAACCAGGCCAAGTTTAAATCTCCCGCCACGAACAGGTTCCAAACGGGCCGAGGCGAGACCAAACCCAATTTTTCCACGCGATCAGAACCTGTTTCTCTCCCAACACAACTTTCTTGTAGAACTGTCTGTTTTCTCTCCTTTTCCGTGTTTAAACGATGCGTTGATAATTGTTCTGAAACTTCCCTTCTTTTCTTTCACCCCAAATCGTTATTCTTTGGAAAGCCTGCACAGGGAAACGTTGTTATGTTTACCCGTCAGAGCGAAGAACGTTTGATGTCGACCTTGAACGCGGCCGCGACGGGTATCAGCGCCAGAAGACGAATTGAGACGAGTTTTTACACCCGCGTTTAGGAGGCTAGGAGGTCATTCGCCCGAGTTTTCATCTCCGAATTAATGGTCTGTAATTACAAAGGGGTAAATCTTATCGGTATCACGGCGTGGGATATACTATACTATTTGCTGCACGTATTAAGGGGGAGTAAAACGGTCACGTAGAATCCTTTTCAAAAAAAATTCATTCGGGGAAACGAGAGACGCTGAAGATTCACCCTTGACCTCCTTCGGTTAGCTGATGATCTGAGTGGAGAGGTTTAATGTTTTTCTTATTTTTCTCGGTTTTATATCTCAGCAATCTGGTTGATGACTTGCTACTCCTGTGAAAAAAGTATTAGGTACTTCCTTGTATTCGGTTAGAAAATAGTCTTCGAGATTCCGTACACACAAATATTCGGAGATGAAATATAAATTTCTAAAATATCATAACTTTCTAAAATAAATAAAAAAAGAAAAACAAAAAGCGAACAAATCCACGTCTTAGAATCAAACTGACGTAATAATGACGTCTTAAATCACACACAGAAAGAAGAAATAAACAAATAAACCACTCCTTCTCACGTGATCTATTGTTTGCGCTAACTCCTAACCTCACCTATTTCGCTAAAAAACTCGTAAACCTCATTACTCTTAACCCTTCACTTGCCGCAACCCTTTCTACACGAAGTCTAATACTTTTCGCATGAAAAAAAAATATATATTGTTGCTATATCTTTTATATATTTTCGAATATAATTTCATATCAGTGTTATAGTAATATTTACTGGTGTCTTTTCGATGCAAAATATTTATATGAAAGCGTGAACATGCTATAGAAGCGTTAATAGATATATTTAGCTGTTTTTTTCTTTAATCATCATAACCATTTTAACTAACATACGTCATTATTTAACATCAGCAACAAAATGGCGGATGTTTATGGAGGGAGGTAGAGAGCTTTCAATGATAGGCAGATATGTGGTGAGGAGGAGGGGAGGGAGGGGAAAGGGGGAGAACGGAGGGTTTAGTAGGTGGGGGATGGGGGGGCAGGGAGAAGGGAAAGGGGGGATTGAAGGTGGGGGGGGGAGTGCTGAGTAGGGCGGGGTCGATGTGCAGAAGCTTGGTCACTCAGCAAGTCTGGAGAAGATTAGGTCAAGCCAGCACTTTCTCTGCCCGGCTCTTACCCTCCTCCCCCCTCCTCACTCAGTCCTCTCCTTCCCATCCGATCTCCCCCCCCCCCTCCTCCTCCTTCTTCTTCTCTTTCTCTTTCTTTTTTCCTGCTTTCCCTCCTCCTCTTCTCCCTATCTATATTTTCTTCCTCCTCCAAATCCTCTTTCTCCATTACTGTGTCCTCTTCTCCCCTCCCCTCTCTTTCCTTTCTCGACCTCCTCCACTTTTTCTGTTATCTCCACCTCTCCTTTTTCCTCCTTCTCTTCTTTGATTTTTCTTTTACTCCTCTACCTCCTGATATCCCCTTCCTCCTCTTTTTCCTCCTTCCCCTCCTCCTATTTATCTTTTTCCTTTACTTCCTCCTCTTCTTCCCAATTCCTTTCCTTTATCTTTCTGTTCCCCTTTCTCGCTTACCTCATTTTCTCCCTCTTCTTTTTCACATCTCATCCTAGCTTCTTCATCTCCTTTTCTCTCACCTCCATTTTGCTTTCTCCTCCTCCTCCTCCTTCTCTTTTTTCTTCTTCTCATTTTTCTTTTCTCCTTCTCCTCTTCTCCTCCCTCCTTCCTTTCTCCTCCTCCTCTCCTCACCTCTCCTTTCTCCTTCCTCCTCCTCATTCCGTTTTCCTTTCTCCTCCTCCTCTCTTCTCCCCCACACTTTCCTTTCTTCTCTTCCTCCTCCTCCTACCCCCCCCCCCCCCCTTTTGCTCTCGCTCGCACGGGCCGGTCACCAGGATCGGAAAACGCAAATAAACCACTTTCGAAGCTTCGAAACTCGTCCGGGCGCTGACGATCCGAGATTCCGAAACCTAAAAAAAAAGGAAAGGGAGAAAAAAAGGCTTGTCGGATGATCTTGTTGTTCCCGGAACTGGTTTGTTCGCACCGAATGAGAAAATACCTGGAGAGAGAGAGAGAGAGAGAGAGAGAGAGAGAGAGAGAGAGAGAGAGAGAGAGAGAGAGAGAGAGAGAGAGAGAGAGAGAGAGAGAGAGAACTGATTAAAAAAAAGAATAAAAAAAGAAAAGAAAATCGCGATCGATCCGGTTTTCGATTTTTTTTTTCTCTTCAGGTTAAAGTTTTTAGGAGTTGGCTCTCTTCTGGCACTCTCTTGTCTCCTAGGTTAGTGGCACAAGCCTAGTGTTTTATTGAATTTGATTCTAGGATTTATTTATCGGTTTATTCTATTTTAAGGTTCTCTTTCTCTTGCGTTTACATTTTTACTTAAGTGACAAAGCGTTTGTTTATTTGATTTCACTGATTCCTCCAATTGACTTTAAACTTTTTCTTAAATTTCAAATTATACAAATAATTCCAACATTCATAACGACTTCATCGAAAAAGATACATATACACTTCATTCATCTAATTCATACCATTTTCAGATCCCTCTTAGCCCATGCGGCTCACGATTTCTTGTTGAAAGCCTCTTTTATCACCGCGAATGACCCTATGGGGTGTATTTCTTTTTTTCTCTCTCTCTCTCGTTCTCTTTAATTATGTCCGACCACCATTAAAGTGTGTCTTGTTTATTTTCGTCCTTTGACCTTGTGTACTCGGCCCACCAGATGCTGCCACACAGTTTGCTCACTTAGCCGCCAAATTGCAGAGCTATGACGATGCATTTTTCAGTAAATTCTTTGTCATAGTTTTCTAGGTTATTCGAAAATGAGACATTACTGACCACTCATCTTCTAAGACTTCTTATCCGGGATGATACACGGCAGATTGTTATCTTTTCTGCCCTTCATTATTTGGAATGATACGACACATGCAGCTTACGTATGTGCCACGTTTCGTCATCCGGGAAGTTGCGACACAGTTTGATATTTTTTCCGCCCAATGGACATCCACGTGTTTAGTCTTCGCTCATCCGGATATGAGGAAGGGTCAATGTTCAGTACGCCGAAAAATATTAGATATTCGGATTTTTATCTTTCTTTTTTTCTTTTTGATGAGCTTCATGTTCGGAAGAAACCGGATGCGACCGTTTGCTCGACTTTCCATGCTTTATTTCTTGTTGTCTATCATAATTGCCTTCCATTACCTATCTCATCATCCGTAATTTAAGATCGTAATCTTTCGAAAGATTATGCTTTTTTAGACATAATAATGCTAATATTCACGCTTTCTTTTCTTACACAAAAGGTGTCTAATTTCACCGTCCATAGTGTGGATTTTCTTCATTCAAATAATTCATATATCTATAAATATATATATATATATATATATATATATATTGTATGTAGGTTTATAAGCTTATATGTTCAGAATTCTTTCTAAAACCGAACGCAGAATAGAAACAAAATGAAAGTACAATAAAACGCGGGAAACTTTATGCATAAGATATGAACGGTTGCGAAACAGTTTGTGCGTAGCTCTCATAACCTCTTATGTATGTGCATATGTCTGCGCGTATGTAAGGTTATACATTTTTTCACACACACGAAGTCCGGAAATTCACACGTTTGTCATACTTCCTTTCTCGCAGTGTATGGCACGTGTGACATCACTTTCACCTTGTGTGGCCGGTTCTCCTCCTCGTCCGTTTACATATTTTCAGTTTCTCATCTCGTCACTCATTCATTTTCACTTCTTCTCATTTTGCGGTCTGGGATTTTCCTTTGGCTCTTTTTTTTTTTTTTTTTTTTTATTTTTTGTGTTTGCACGAGTGTTTAGCTTTTTTTTTGCGGTTAGCTGATTGTGCTTCTGTTATTTTGGCGCGAAAGTCTGGTTGAGTTTAGCGGGGGGAGGGGGGGGTTAGAACCTTTTGTTGGCGTTTGAAGTCGAGTTTTCGCGAATTTGGGAATTCTAGTTTTCAAGCCATTTGCAAGGAGGATCTGCAAGTTTGTTTTTTTTTTGTTGCTTTTTCACAAGATTTCAAATTTGCTTTTCATCATCAGTTCTCAGGCAAACGGAGGCACATTTTTTTCTCGCACACACGAACGTCGTTTTTGTTATATACTGTAGATATGTCTGGATGGTTTGTTGCTGTTTTTATCTATATCTCCCACCCAGATTTCTTTTCTATAACCATCTAAAGTACCGTGTTTTAACCAACCCTAATTTCTTTTTCTTTGATTTCTTTTTCCTAAAGCTGTTTTCTCTAGCATCACCTTTACTTTTTATGTTAGCACTTTCTTTGCTGGAAAAAAAAAAAACTTTTTTCTTATCCATTTTGACCGCTTTTTCATTTCCCAAAATCGCTTGTCATTCGATTTATCTAGTTCGACCTTTTCTTTTCTTTATCAAATATTCTTGTCATGTCTCTTCTCTCGGAGCTTTCGTTTGTCCGGTTTGATTCAATTCTCGTTTATCAGGTGTTCTTCGCATCGTCATTCCTCCGTTTGTGCTTGCTCGACTTTCATTTTCCTTTTCTTTTTGCATTTTTAGCAGGATCTTTTAATTACTTCCACGCATGTCGAGATTTTCATCAATGTTTTATTAGTGTAATTTGTTCTGATACTGACATTCGACCGGTTCTCTTTTGCCTGTCTTTCCATTTTTCTAAAATTTAATTTTCTTTCTTCCTATGCATTTTCTTTTCTTTCTTGTGTCAGGTCATCACTTACTATCTACTTTCTCTCTGCTTCAGTAAATTCTCTGTAACATCAGTTATACTTTAATTTTACTCTCTTCTCTTAATGTTGCAACAACAACAACAATAATAATAATGATAATAATAAAATAATAATAACATAAATTTTCTTTGAAGTAATGAATAGAATAACATACATTTTCTTTATTTTTGTTTATTTGAAGTAAGTTGCTCTATCGCAGATCTCGGTTATTTATATAATACTGTTCCGTTTTCTCTTCGCTTTGCATCGCCCACCACACATCAATATCCGATGCCTGAATGATGCTAACACTACTTATACCCTATGGAGCAGCTAGCTGGGTATCTCTACACCAAGGAAATGTGAAATGGGCACTGAGATAGGCATAGACCCGTCATTAAGGCATATATTGAGATGCGTAACGCTGATTTTATCTGTACTCTCTATTCCTTATAAGGGAACATTGATCATCCTATGGTGGCAGGTAAAGGTGAAACTCATGCACCCCCTTTGTTGGTCGGAAATCCCGTGGATAGGATGGGGGCTTTCGTCCATCTGGCCTTTGAACTTTAAAAGGAATGGGATTAGGTTTCATTTTGCCTTTGTATCCCTTCTCTTTTTCTTGCTTTTTCTTTTGCTTCTGCGTCGTTTTGTTTGTAATTTTGTTTTGTTTTGTTTTTACTCATCCGTTGACTATTTAGTTGCGGTGTGAGAATAAAAAAAATGGAATGCATTTTTTTTTTTCTCATAAAAGTTGAAAGTGAATATTTCATATATATGAGAAAAAGCGGACAGGTCGTTTATCTCGACATATTTCCGGTGGCTGCAACAGGATGGGGCATTTTCTTGTCTTTTGTTTTCGTTGCAACTTCCGTCACACACATTCCGCAGTCAGTCCACTTGGTGATCTGTAGATTGAAACATTTCACTTTTTTCTCCCAGCGGAAAATCAGTTTCCCTCCGTAATGAAATATTTCACCATCGCCGCTATGCGAACTGGAAATATTATCTGAGGAATTCGCTCGTAACTGACCACCCTCTTTTTTTTTTTTTTTTTCCTTTCTTAATTCGTCTTTCTTACTCTTTTATCTCTCCCTCTCCCTCTCTCCCTCTTCGTCCGTGACTCTGCTGAAAATACTGCTCGTCACTACCTGCGTCTTACTCACTCCTGCAGACGGAGAGCATTTATGATTGGCTCCTCGTGCTTACTCATGGCTCGCACTCGCTTGGGATCGGAGTTAAATCTACTACCGAGTTATCTACATATTTCCTCAGATTTATAGTTTCCCTTTTTACCATTAATTGCATTCCGTAGTTTAAAAAACATAAATAAAAAATATGTTTATTTGATATACTTTCCAAAAGGTGAAGTCAAAACTGACGTGTACCCTTTTGATGAATTGCAAATTAGTACATTTTCAAAGTAATTCTCTAAAGATTCAAAGTTACTTGGTTGATCAGTAATTTTACATATTCAAATAAGTCCGCTTTAATATAAACAAAGAAAGAAAAATACCCGTGAACGCGTGAGGATGAAAAGTTTTAAAACAATAAAACAAGCCCAGCACGTAAGCGAACGTAGCGCCTCGTTCATTAGCAACGATCTTCTTAAACCACAAACTCGCTAGCCGCTACGTTATGCTCCATTGACTTTCGAACTGGAGCACTCGCGGGCTTTGAAGTCATAAATGCGCGTTTTACTACACTTTCGGTTTCTCTTTCTCTCGCCCTTTCTTCCCGAGGCCGTTACGTGTTCGTCAAGTTAATTATGGACATAACAACCCGTCTCCATCTGGACTTTGTGTGTTTGGGGGGGGGGGAGGTAAAGCGTGCTTACTTTCTTAAGTTGTTTATTGTGGTTTTACGGATATGTGCGTGAGTCGAGAAACGCGGTTAACACAAGATGAATTATTGGCGTTTTGTAAGTGGATATGTATTGTCGTTTTCGCCCCCTGATCATCGGCACATATACGGGCGGAGAGCAATGTTGAAATCACATCTTACTCTCTATAAGAAACTGGCAGTCGAAAGCCAGTCAGCAGATTGGGAAAAGATGATTTTAAAGCGGCAAACTTGACTGGATTTAGGTTACGATACCCGGTCCTCCGTCGTGTCGAATTCCGAGTGACATTTCACCGGTAAGAAGCCCCACCTTTTTCCCCGCCAGGTGTGAGAATGCTTTCTTCATTACTTGTTCGTGTTCAACCTCGTACATGCGAACTGTTCATTTGCTTGTTGTTCATTCCATAAGCGGAGGAAATAATCGTTATTGGGAGTGGAGCAAAATATAATGTTATTATGACGTGCGTATTTTTCTTTTCTTTTCCTCTCTCTTTTATTCTTCATTTCTTTGCCTTTTTCTTTATCTACCTTTCTCTTATTTAAGTTTCTACAGAGCCGTGTACTTGATTAGAACGCGTCGATGTGCTGACAACGTGTATTTATGAATGACGATGAGGTATTGCAATGTAATTTGTCTTGCATTCGAGAAAAAGTATACATGTAATAATTTGTTCAGATAAAATTATATTTGTTATTATTCTTTTTATCTACCGTGTCAGTTTTCCTTCCATTAGTTAGGGAAAGTGAAACTAACATACATGATGATGTATTTTGATAGACAAGTAATCCACGGAATGAAATTACAATAAAACAAATAAATAAAACAATTCGACAAAGAACCGGTAGATGGCGCGCCGGTGCTGTTTACATTTGAGAAAATGATCATGGCCTTAAAATGCGAAATTTCTACATCCGACTGAAACCACCTAATCACGTCTCTCTTCAAACAGGCCTTCCGATCAAAGCCCCTATCATTGCTTATATTTAATTCACCGTAATATCCTGTCTTACTGTTATTTATGACTGAGGTTTCCGCGCCATTTTTGCTTTCCTTCCGACCCCGTTCGAACCATTTTCTTTTTCGACTTTTCTTCTCATGTTTCTAGTCTTCGTTATATTCATTCGTTGTTTGCCTCTCCTTGTTATAGGTTGACCTTTTTCTTAATTTGTTACGCCCCCTTTAATCTGAATTTAAATTTCATATACTTTATTTACTTTACTAAATTTTATTTACTTTATTTACTCTCTCTCTCTCTCTCTCTCTCTCTCTCTCTCTCTCTCTCTCTCTCTCTCTCTCTCTCTCTCTCTCTCTCTCTCTCTCTCTCTCTCTACCCACTGCCCTTTTCAAATTTATTCCTTTTCTTTCTCCCATCTTCCACCGTCTTTCTCCTCTTACTTTCTCCTTCCTTTCCCCCTCCCCCCTCCCAAAATAGACTTTTGTCCTTCGAGCGTCCGACCTTGGGCTTCCTCCTTCCTCTCCTTCCCTCTTGCCCACCGTCCCCCCTCTTCTCTTCGCTCTTTCCCTCCCTTCCTCGTCCCCTCCTTTCTACCCCAGCCTCCCTCTTCTCCTACCTTCTGTCCCTCCCTCCCTCTTCTCCTCCCCCCACTTTCTCTCCCTCTCCCCCATTTTTAAAGTTTCTCATGACTCTCTAATTCTCGTATGTTGTTATTGATTACACTTCGACCTGGAGGCTTTTGTGACTTTCTGTTTTTCCTTTTCAAGACGAGTAGGTTACCCTCGAAAGAGCTTAAAGAGCGTGAACAGTTTCGTTTGTGTGTCAAGAGTTCACGCGCGGAAACAGAGACACAGAGAGAGTTTGTTATTATTAGCATTGCTGTTGTTGTAATTTATATGCACATATATATTATATATGTATATAATATATATATATATGTGTGTGTGTGTGTGTGTGTGTGTGTGTGTGTGTGTGTGTGTGTGTGATATTTACTGGGTAAACTGATGATGATGGTTTTACTGACTTGTGTTGCAGATTGGCAGGTTAATAGAAGTCATCCGAGTGTGTGTGTGAGAGAGGGAAACGTACTATCTTTTTAAATGCAAACCTCGACATTCTAAACGAAAAAAAAGTCTCGGATTTAAAGCCATAATAGCGAGATCTAGCGAGACATCAGAGAAAGAGAGCTGGATGAAAGTATTAAATCACAATGGCCGACAGATGTCTTTTCCTATCTCCCTCCATCCTCCGTTCCCATCTCCTTTCCCTCTCCTTACGTTCTGCGAGACAGAGGAAGGAGATCGAGGGGGAGGGTGTGATACATCTCAGTGTGTCGGCACGACTTGGCTATCACTACCGTCCATCTTTCAGCGGTGGAGGAAAAAAAACGAACTTACTCACACGACTGCCTCTCCTCCTCCCATCCCCTCTCCCCTCTCTCCTACACTCATTGTCTGGCGAGAAATTTATTACGTACAATATAAATATGAATAAATAGAAGAAAAAAAAACTAATGTCATACAATGCACGTACTTTTCCTTCATACTCGAACGCACCATATTTCAGAGGAAAAGTGTCGGTTCCTCCATAATTTCTCGCTCAGATTAGCCTGCGGGATTCACTGCGACCAGACACCCCAGGCAGTGTGCATGTTTCCCTACATGTGTGTGTGTGTGTGTGGGGGGTGGGGGGGGGGGGGGTGTACGTGTGTGTCGATCATGACGCTTTGGTTTCTCAGCCTGGAGGGATAGACAAGACAGGTGTTGGCTGCATGCTCACTGTACTGTCACTGTCTAAATAATTGGCTGTAAAGAGAAAATATATTTATTATCGTAGCATGCATGCACTTGATATCTGCTGGTTGATTTGTTTTATTGTATTAGAAGTCGGTAACGTTTGAAAATAGCTATGCATTATGTTTTTCATTTAGCACTAAAGTTTTCTCCTTCCCTAGCGATCAGTTTATTGTAAAAGCTACGACACAATATTAGAAAGTCTAGTAATAAAATCACAAAAACAAATATTCCATCGTAAAGACTGATGATTCGTAATAAAACAATAAATAAACATCTATACGACTTCTATACAACAGATATATCGAAATGAAAGTAGCTTTCATTATCTCGATCTAACTCATTCTGGTCATGTTCATCTTCATAATTGTTATGACAACCGTTAATTAGCTAGAAGAACAAACAGCTTGTTGGTTATGCTGTGCCCGGTAGCGCCAACCCGTATTCATCGAAATTAAGTGTCATTGTCTTAAAGGAACTACAAATGAATCAAAAGCGATTACACAGCGACTGTCGACGGAGCCATGACTCGAATAAGGTTGTCTTTATTAGGCTTATGTATGGACATGGAGACAGCACTGGGGAGGTACGCAAAGGGGATCCTCATACGGCAACACTGGACACGACGCACCCTGTTCGCGTTCAAAGGCTGACATGAGTTTTCGTTTTCTGTTCTTTGTTTCATTTGTATTATTCTTTTTTTGTTCTCCCTTTCCTTCTCGTTCGCCGTCTTCTTTCAATTATATCCCCCTTTATTATCGTTACTATCACATCTTACTTTTCATTCCGTCTTATCTTCACTTCACCTAACCCTTCCTCCTCCTCCTCATCCTCCTTCTCCTCCTCCTCCCCTTCTCTCTCCCCTCTCCTCTCTTCCCTTTCATCTTTCCTCAATCCTCTCTTCTCTCGCATCCTTCCCCTCTCCTCTTCCTCCCCCTTTCCTCACCGTTTATCATCCTCTCCTCTCCTCCCTTACCCTCCCTTTTCCTTCTCCTCTTCTCCCTTCACGCATCTCCTGTCACTCCTCTCTTTTCTCCTTCTTCTCCTTCTTCTCCTTCTCCTCCTCCTCCTTCTTCTTCTTCTTCTTCTTCTTCTTCTTCTTCTTCTTCTTCTTCTTCTTCTTCTTCTTCTTCTTCTTCTTCTTCTTTTACTTCTTCTTTTACTTCTTCTTCTTCTTCTTCTCCTCCTCCTCCTCCTCCTCCTCCTCCTCCTCCTCCTCCTCCTCCTCCTCCTCCTCCTCCTCCTCCTCCTCCTCCTCCTCCTCCTCCTCCTCCTCCCTGCCACTCTCCCTTCC
>NC_061856.1:17205963-17218463 GCF_019202785.1 Penaeus chinensis
CGTAAACAAACCCTGGCCGTGAGCAGGGGATCTCTCGCTGGAAATCTGTTAGTCGGAAGTTTCGGATTTTGTTTACATGTGTTCGTGGGATTTGCGATTCAAGGATTAGATTCCACTCTCGGGTTCTGACGGCTGTTTTTTGTTTGTAATTTTCTCGTTTGTGGATTTCTTTTCAGTTTGTTGTGGGAGTACTGATTGTATCTCTCTATTTGTTCGTTTGTCTACCTCCATCTTTTTCTCTCTCTCTCAGTTCTCTCGCAGTTCTCTCTCTCTCTCTCTCTCTCTCTCTCTCTCTCTCTCTCTCTCTCTCTCTCTCTCTCTCTCTCTCTCTCTCTCTCTCTCTCTCTCGATAGCGATAAAGAGAGATAAGTGAGACAAAATTGGTAAGAAGTCTAATCGAGAGAAAGGGGTGCCGGATGGAGGAAATTATGAGAAAATTAGATATTAAAGGTCGAATATATTTCTCCAGCATCCAGATGAGAAGAGAAATCAATATCGAAAAGTTGTCTTTTTTGTATTGAGTGTTAAAGAAGTCAGGCCACCATAGTTTCTCTGCTACAGAAAAAAGTGCACTTTAGCTTTTTTCGTAGAAGAGAAAGTATCGGATCTTTTTCATGTATCAAAGAAGAAGAAGAAAAAAACTTGTATAGCATAAAAACAGATCAAAGATGATATACGATTTACTGGACAAAGAAGCTGCCAGAGTAGAAAAAAAATAAAATGAAAATAGAAAAGAAAGCCCCCCTTCCCCCGCACCTAAAATCTAAAAGAATCCAAATCTCTTTCAAGAAAAGGTAAAGGAACGAACCTCCGTTTTTCTTCTGGCGTTCACGCATCAGCGCCTTCGTGAGGTGGCGCTTTTTCAATTCATTTGTCCTTTCTTACTTTCTTTGCAAACATCCTTCTCCGTTTATCTTTCGCTTTTCTCTTTCGGAGGAGGGAAGGAAGGGGGTCTTGCGAGGTTTGCGGTGAAGGTAATCGGGGGAATACATGGAGGTGTTGCGTGTGTTTGTGTATGCTGACTGTGTGTGTGTGTGTGTGTGTGTGTGTGTGTGTGTGTGTGTGTGTGTGTGTGTGTGTTTGTGTGTGTGAGAGAGAGAGAGAGAGAGAGAGAGAGAGAGAGAGAGAGAGAGAGAGAGAGAGAGAGAGAGAGAGAGAGAGAGAGAGAGAGAGAGAGAGAGAAAAGGAGGGAGAAGGAGACCGTGACCTCGTGGTTGACGAATGCATGAAAAAATACAAATTTGCGCTATTTTTATTCCAGTGTTATTAGCATTATTATAAGTATTGTCTCAGTTGCTTCACTGGTAATTACCACAATTCAGAACTTGCCACGGTATGTCACTTGACTTAGCTTCATGACCAAGACCGTTATAGACCTAATTACCACTGCCAATCAGTATGCATTCTCTCCCTCGCCATCACCGTAATTGCAGATGCCAATAACGAAGTATTAAAAAAAACGACGACATATCCGAACAAAAGACTCAGCGAAGTCACTTTGCATGAGGTCTTTGAGATGCATAACTCATTTCCTATTCATCTCTTTGCCAATCCTTCTGACGGAGGGTGACGGTGACTGCGTAGGCATTCAGGTCATGAGGGAGACGTCAGTTACAATGACCGTAATGATGGTTGATGAGCCATTACGAGGGAGGGGTCGTGAGGGTAAATCTCTTCTTTCTGTTATTTGTTCGTGTCCGCCATGTCCGCGGCAAGAAGCTCGGTGCTCATTTTTTATTCATTTATCATTTTTTAAATCATTTATCATTGTTTCATTTATTATGTTTTTCCATTTTTACTGTTTAAGTATTCATTTATCATTTTTTAAATAATTTTTCATTGTTTCATTTATTATATTTTTTCATGGTTACTGTTTAAGTTTGACCATTTTTTCTATAAATCAGTCTTTCTTCTTCTTCTTCTTCTTCTTCTTGGTTTGGTTTGAATGCCATCTTCAAAAGGTTGTCCTCTGTGCCTGATATGTGTCTTCCACGCGACATGAGAATCGCCTCATCCACCTTCATCCGCTCATTTACGTGTCTTGCGTCTGTCTCTCTCGCGTCTCTCGTTTGCCGCAGATTAGCTTGCATCAAAAAACGTCTCAATCTTGTCTTCTCTGTAGCTTACAATTTATCTTTTTCTCATGCATCAAGTATCAGAAACATTTTCATTTATACTCGTCACCCATTGTATTTGTTATCGTCTGCTTTGTTTGTTGTCATCCACTGTGTTTGTTGATGCTTTTGTTACCTTACGTAGCTAATCAGAATCCAGGGAAGACTAAGCACACGGGCGGCATTAATGGCATACATACTTGCTGGGAAACCGTTCATGGCGAGAGAGAAAGCTGCAAGGCTGGAGTGAGAGAGAGATAGAAAATGAGAGAGAGTGAGAGTGAGAGAGAGAAAGAGAAAGAAAAAGAGAGAGAGAGATTGAGAGTGAGAGAGAGAGAGAGAGAGAGAGAGAGAGAGAGAGAGAGACAGAGAGCAAGAGCGAAAGAGAGGAGGATAGATAGACAGATAGATAGAGAGAGAGCGCGAGAGCGAAAGAGAGGAAGAGAGACAGCGAAAGGGCAGAAAGGGAGAGGAATGTTCTATAGGGGAATGCAGAAAAAAATAAGAGAGAAAGTGAATCAGGGTGTAAAAGCAGCCGAGTGGAACACTTTTTTTTCTCCCTTTTTCCCCGTCCTCCCTCCCTTTCCCCCTTCCCTTGTCTCCTACCTAAGTCTCACACCCGTTCCCCCTACCTAAGTAACCCCCACCCTTTTCCCCTGCCGATCTCTACCCCCTCCATCCCCCTTACGATAATCGCCCCCACCCTCCCTCTTCCCCTTCCAATCTCGCCCCCTTTCCCTTATCAATCGCTACACTTCTTTTCATTTCCCAAAATCACCCCATTCTTCTACCTTATTCACCCCCTTCTCTTACCTAACTCCCCCATCCCCTAGCAACCGCTCTCAAACCCTACCCCCTGCCGATCTCGCCCCTTTTCCCCTACCAAATGCCCCCCCCCCCCCCTACTTTCCTTCCTTACCGAATACCTCCCTCCTCCCCCAGGCTGCTTAATGTATTCCGTCTGACCTTTCGACAAACCCGCGAAGAAAGTGACCATCCGGGTACTGATGCCTTTCTCAGAAGGGCGGGGTGATAAAAAAAAGAAAAAAAAAACTATAAAAAAATGCTCGAGTTTTCTGGTTTACTTTTCCTCGCAATTAACTTTTTTACAAGCTTTATTTTCATTTCGTGTCTATGGTTGTTTCACTTATTTAATTTTTTTGATTTTGATTTTTATTTATTTTTGATTTTTTGCTTGATAATGTATCATGTTTTCTCCCCAGTGATTCGTGTCTCGTTTTCCTCCTCTGTGATTTTTAAAAATTTATCTGTGGTTATTAACTTTTATTTTTATTTTCCTTTTTACTTTCTCATTTAAAAACGTTAAAAAATCATATTTGCTTTATGTCTGTATCCCTTCGACGTTCCTTTCACCATTGCTTTTCTCCTCTTTATTTCTCTCGCTCTTTCCTCTCTCTCTTACTTTCTTCTTCCGCTTTTATTATCATTACAATTGCGTTTAAAATCATTAGCGTTACTACTGCTAACAACAACAAAAACAAATCGTTTTCCTCCAACAACATTCCTTCCCCGGCCAACCCTCGCTCGCAGCAAAGGTACACGTGCTCTCGCCCCCCACCCCCCCAATACCCACAGTCCCTTCCCCCCACGCCCACAGTTCTTCCACGATGCCACTCCCTCCACCACGCCTTCTTGCCCTTTCTCCGTCCTCCCTTCATCTCCTCTCTCCAGCAACATTCCTTCCTCTATCCCCAGTTCTAATTCGCTCGTTGATCCTTCCTATATGTCCTGCAACGTGAACTGCTCTCGCCCTACACCACGCTTTTCTTTCGATCCTCGCCTCTCTCTCCCCCCTGCATTCCCAATTCCTCTAGATCCACGTGCAGCTGCCTCACCCTCTACGCCACGCCCCCTTGCAACCAGCCTTCCTCCCCCTCTTTCTCTCTCTTACCTCCCTCCCCCTCTCTCTCTCTCCCTCTCTACACCATACCCTCCTGCATCTTCCTCTCCCTCTCCCTCCCTCCCATCCCTCTCTCCCTCCTTCTCTACACCACACCCTACTTGCACTCCCGTCTCCTGCAACCCACCTGCAACTCCCCTCCCCCCCCCTCCCCCACGCCCTCATCTGACCATGCCCTGCAACTTCAACTTTCGACGGACACAAAGTTTTCTTATCTCGGGCAGGTTGGTCACCAGGCAGCAGCAGCAGCGGCGCCCGACTTTCTCCTTCAACCAGTTCTGTGGCTGTCGTCTGCGGCTCTCTAATAATAGCTGCTGGTGCCCTTGTTTTTTCTTTCTTTTTTTTCCTCTCTCTTTTTTTTCAACCCGAGAGCGGTTCTCTTTTTTCTACTGTGTTGTTTCTCTCCTTTTTGAGGTATCTGGCTTTTCTTTTTCTTCTTTTTCTTTCTCTTTGCGGGGGGGGGGGTAGTTTTGTTTTATCTTGCTTTTTGTCTATGCATGTACCAGAATTATTATTACTCTGGCCATTCCTCCTTCGTCCCTCTCGACCCTTCTCAATTTTCTTCTATCTCTGTCTTCTTTCTTCCTCTTCCACCAACACATTATTATCTCTCCCTATTTCCCATTCCTCAAGAGCCAAGAATTCCACTAGAAAGGGGAGAAAGAAAGAAAAGAAAGGAACCTAAATACCCATTTCAACAATCCCGGATTTTCCAAGATGACTCAGTGCCTCCTTGAGTGATAATTCGAAAGGGGCGCTTGAGGGCACGTCTGGCCTGGCTCGTGTTTGCTTAGGGTGCAGAGTGCGTGTCTCTTTTCTAAGGGAATTACTCGTCATTATTTGAACTCTGTTATTTCCTTGTATATTTAATATTCAGCTAGATTCTACTGTAATTCTTCGTGTAAAAAGTGAATGGGGCAGAGTACCATTGTCATATCCAACTCCCCCTAAAAAGAAAATGCGTATGAATATATATACATTTAGGTTTAGATAGCTAGATCTACATTATATACATTATATATATATATATATATATATATATATATATGTGTGTGTGTGTGTGTGTGTGTGTGTGTGTGTGTGTGTGTGTGTGTGTGTGCGCGCGCGTGTGCATGTGCATGTGCATATTTTTTGTACTAATGTTTTATTTAGTTTTCTTTTTCGATACTAAAATATATGCAATTACTTCTTAGGATTTTTTATGTATAAAAAATCATAGATGGTTATCGCACTCAGAAGTTCTTGAATCTTTTCACTGACAACATCCCTCAGTGACTTGCAGTGTGTCTTTCTTTCTCTTTCTTCTCTCTGTTTTTCTTTCCTCTTTCTTCGCTCCCAGTCCACACGTCCCTTTTATTTTCGTTTTCCACCTGTCTCCTTCGAACCAGCCCCCCTTTTCCCCACTCTATGCGAATCCTCCTCCTTCACTGCTCGTACTGTTATCCCCTTCTCACTAGCCCGTTTTCCCTTCCCCCGCGAATCATCTTCCTTCACTGATCTTTCAGATATCCCCTTTTCCCTTTCCCTGCGATTACTACTTCACTATTCGCTCATATATCCCCTCCTGACCAGCCCGTTTTTCCTTTCCCTGTCATTACTACTTCATCATTCGCTCATATATATCCCCTCCTGACCAGCCTGTTTTTCCTTTCCCTGTCATTACTACTTCACTATTCGCTCATATATCCCTTACTGACCACCCGCTTTCCCTTCCGTTGCAGGTGTTGGTGACGCTGGCCCTCGTGGCTTCCCAGCCGGCGGAGGCGAAGAGGACCAAGCGAACCATTGGCAAGTGGTTCTCCGGACTCACGAAGTTGTGGAAGGGAGAGGAGGAGCCTGCGAGACCTCAGCGCCCGGTGTACGTGGCTCTGCCTCAGCCTCAGCCCATCTACCACCCACCACCTCCTCCGCCTACTCCCACATATGGCCCTCCGCCTCCATCCTACGGAGGCGGCGGCGGCGGATTCGGACACGGTGGTGGTGGCGGATTCGGACACGGCGGAGGCGGTGGATTCGGACACGGCGGAGGCGGTGGATTCGGACACGGCGGAGGCGGCGGTGGAATCGTAGGAGGGAAAGGTCACGGCGGTGGTGGATTTGTACACGGTGGAGGCAAGGGTCACGGAGGCGGTGGATTCGGACATGGAGGAGACGGTGGCTTCGGCGGTGGATACGATGGTGGACACGGAGGTGGACACGGTGGTGGATTCGGAGGTGGACACGGAGGTGGACACGGAGGCGGACACGGTGGTGGATTCGGAGGTGGACACGGTGGTGGATTCGGAGGTGGACACGGAGGCGGACACGGAGGCGGACTCGGAGGTGGACACGGAGGCGGACACGGAGGCGGGCTCGGAGGCGGACACGGAGGCGGGCTCGGAGGCGGACACGGAGGCGGGCTCGGAGGCGGACACGGAGGAGGACACGACATCCCTCACGGCTTCGGACCCGTGAAACATACCGACGTTGTGCACGGCGGCGACTCGTACAGCGCCCCTCCGCCGCCCCCGCCCTCCGATACCTACAGCTCGCACTCTATCACGACGTTAGTTGGCGGTGGCCACGGAGGAGACCTAATCACATCCGGCCCAGTCATCCACTCCGGACCCGTTGTTCCACCTGCTCCCGCTCCCAGCCATCCTCATCCTTCAGTCCCGGTGGTTCCTCATGTCCCAGCCCCCCACCCCGTGCCTCACCCCGCCCCTGCGCCCCACGCTGAGCCCAGCAACAGCTACAGGGCCCCTCCGTCCTTCCCTCCGCCCATGGCTGAGCATGGTTCCTCGTCGTCCTCCTATCTCGACGGCTTCCAGCCCTCACAGCCCATCCCTGTGGCTCCCGCTCCTCCTCCTCCTCTGTACGACCTCCCGGCCGGCTCTTCGGGCGTCGGCGCTAGCATTGGTGGTGGTATCGGTGGTGGCATCGGTGGTGGCTTCGGCAGTAGCGGTGGCGCCGTTTTTGGGGATACGCACGCCCCTGCTCCGATCGAAGTCCTGCCGCCGTCTCCCAACCTGCACTCACTCCCTATCCAGACGCCAAGCGAGTCTTACGAGAGCCCGAGGACCATAGCCGGCGCTCTGGACGCCCTTGACCTCGGCTCGCAGCTGGGTTACGACGACCCGATTATCGAGATCGTGTTTGAGGACGGCGAGCCAGCCCCACCTCCTCCCCCGCCCATCATCGACCCCGAGCTCTTTGCCCTCCAGGAGGAGCCCGTGGAAGTGTACTTCATCGAGTATTCTCCGGGTGACAACATCGACGACATCGCCTCCTTAAACCTGGATGGCGCTCAACCGGCCATCCTTCACGACCTTCCGGAAGAACTTCCGTTCGACGTCCGCTCACAACTTCTAGATTCCGGCGTGCTGGATAATGCTGAGATTCAGGTGATCGATCTGGACGACGCCCTTGGATCCAGCTTCCTGGATCAGAACGCCCGCGACGCCCTCGCCGCTGCGTATGGATCCGAAAGCCGCCTCTCAGAGACAAAGGTGAGAGCACCAAGGAACCAGGACGGCGTGGACATTCGTGTTCACCGCCTGCTCGACGAGGAAAACAACACGGTGGAAGCCTTGCTCTCGGGGCTCGGTCTCTACAAGGAGGGTCGCTTTGCAGGCGTCGTGGAAGTCAACGACAAGGACTCTGATAAATTCGTGCCAGTTGTCGTCGACGGCAACCGGTTCCCCTTGCCCGAAGACCTCGAGGGCCGCGAAGTGGCCGGGGTGCTCGTCCTTGCCAACAGCAAGGAGGACGACTTTGACAGCAGCAACGACAAACCTCCAGCCAATACGAGCGACCCCGAATTCAACTTGGTCGAGGCTGCGTCCAGGCTGAGGTCGCGGACCTCACAGTCAGCGCCTCTCTCTCCGGAGGACCGTGAGTGGTACGGCAATCCTGACGACTGGCGCCCAATTTTTGAATAAACGAGATGTGATGTCGTAAAAAATCTTCCTGGAATGCGAGGCTTAGGATTCTAGTCCAAGCCTGGAGCTTGAGCCGGGAGTCCAGACTCAGTACTCCATTCTTGCCATCAAGAAACGGAGTGTAGCAGTCTTCTCGGAAAACTAAAAAAAACGTTTCTGTTTTCGAGGCAAAACAAAATCTCCGAAGTGTGAAACGTGTGTCTCTAGAGTATTCTACATTTTTTTTTTTTTTTTTTTTCATTTGAAAAAGGAGGCTAGAAAGTCACTCTTCCTCAGCCCTCCCCCTCCCCCTCCCCCTTTTATTAGTTACCTCCCCCTTACCTTTTGCAAAACCTATTTTTCGAAGCGAGGGCATTGCCCTCACCAAAGAAAACATTGAATCTTTTTATATATTTTTGTTCCTCTTCTCTGTTTTCGGGTTGTCAAGTTTTGCGTAGCTTTACTACCGACTCTACACATGATGCTGTAAATACTGCTTCATTAGTTGTTTTTTCTCTTCTTTTCGTTTCCTTACTTTTTTGTTATGAACATATCTGTTTTAGGTTTAAGGTTCTGATTGGCCGTGGCGATGAAAAAAGAGAAAATTACAAAAACTTTTTTAATCATCTAAAGAAAGAATAGGAAAATATTTCGATAATTTTGTCACTTGCCCTTCTCAGGTCCAAATATAACGGTGTGTGCAAATCCTGCCTGCGATACTTGCTGTTCTTCCTCTGATATCCCCATAGCATTAGAACCTTCAAAAAAGTTATATTTTTACTTAGTATTAACTCTTCTCTGATAGGGAGAGGGAAGGAGGCAGGGTGGCGGGGTCCTGTGTCCCCCTGCCTGCCCCGTGACCCCCTCTTTCTCCCCCTATAAAGGTTATTTCTTTTTTTCGTTGTACTCTATAGATAACATATTTATGTAATTCTCAGAGTCGCCTATTTTACCTATGTAACGTTGCTCAAGCGATCCCTCCCCCCCCCCCCCCCTCTAATTTCTGCAGGCAGAAAAAATAACCCATATTATATGTCTCTCTATTACGATGGTTTCCCTCGTGTGAAAACGTTTCATTGTACAGTAATTTAAATAATAAATGTTAAATGTTTACTGGTTTTCTTTTTTCTTATAATGTCCTTGTATGTCCAAACAACAGGAGAAAATGATCCTTGAATAGTAATTAACACCTATCGCATATAAAGAAAACGGAGAAGATGCGACGGGTAACTATACAATAGTATGACTGATAAAGAAAAATAGAAATTAAAATAAGATAAAATAAACGAAGTGAAAACTAGATAATACCGCATCTAGTATGACCTGATAAACAAGACTTAGAGAAAGTATTTTCCTCAGGGAATGTTCAGACTGGTTCAGCTAGAAACCGGAATCTTCGTTGAGAAATCTTTTAAATTAGAAAAAAAAAAAAAAAAAATCTTTTCAGAATAGGGTCATTCGTTTCTAAATTACTGAAGTAGCTGAAGACTTTTTCTACTTCTGTTTTCGCTCCAGGACTTAATCAAAGATACAGCTACTACGAAAATAGTGTGTGTGTGCATATACATATAAACACACACACACACACACACACACACACACACACACACACACACACATATATATATATATATATATATATATATATATATGTATATATATATATATATATCGACGGCCACCTTCAGTCGATGTCGACAATGGCATTATTGTCCCTACCCATTCCCGTATAGAGAGAAGTAATGCCTGGCGAAAGAATGTGCCCATGCAGCATGCTCCGTCTCTCCAGGCAGCTGATGGATCCAAAGGAACGGCATTGTCCGATACGGAGTCCACCATATACAAAACAGTCCAGTCCCTTGTGGTGTCTATAAGACGAAAAAGCTTCGGGAGTCAGGGCATACCCTGATGAAGCAGTAAATGCCAAAATGCCTTCGGCATATTGGTGTGTTTTAATGTACGTCCCTTCATTGTTTTACTTGCAATTTGTTTGGCATGAATTCCGCATGTGTGTGTGTGTGTGTGTGTGTGTGTGTGTGTGTATATACATATATCTATATATATACGCACACAATACATACATATATATATATATATATATATATATATATTTATACATAGCATATATATACATATACATATATATTTTAATGTAAGTGTGTCTCTGTGTGTGTGTGTATATATATATATATATATATATATATATATATATATATATATATCATCACACGGAATGGTCACTGGGCTGATCATTTATGTATTATTATTATTTGTGTGTGTGTGTGTGTGTGTGTGTCATCACCAATGCGGTGTTTGACGAACATGTTTGACGCATGCGAGTTTATGTACATACGTATGTATGGATGTATGTATGTATTTATGTGTGTATGTATGTATCTATGTGTGTATGTATGTTTATGTATATGTATATGTATATGTATATGTAAATGTATATGTATATGTATGTATATATATATGTATATATTTAGATATATATAAATATATGTATATATGTGTATATTGACATTTACGATGGCGATAGTAATCATAATAGTGATGCTAATAATGATATCATTCATAACACTTATAATGATCAGATTACTAGTAGTAAAAGTAAGGAAAAGGATAATAACGTTGATAACACTGTTCATAATGATCATGGAAAGGGTAGTAATTAACGAAGTAATGATGACTACAAAACTAAACATTAAATAATAATGACAATGGCATTTACTGTAACGAAAAAAAAAGTAATGAAAATAGAAAATAAAAAACTGGTAACGATGAATATGGTAACAATTATAGTAATGATAACGATGATAACAGAATTGGTAATGACCATCACTGCTGAAGAATATGATAATGGCTGTTGTGAATACAATAACAGTGGTAACAGTAACAATAACATCAATGATATTAGAGCATAATAAGGATATAGATAAATATGATTAGAGTAAGAATGATAATCACAGTAATTAATAAAGTAATAGTAATTGCATTCAATTTTCTGCAATAACGAAAATAACAATATCAGTAATGATCTTAAAGATTATATTCATAATAATCATCATGACGATATACAATGATTATTATCATAATGATGGCCATGATATAATACGCTGATGATGATAAAACTATTATTAATAATAGTAACAACAGGAATGATAATGATAAAAATATTTTTGCAATACTGAGAGCGATTATAATAAAGATGATATAACTAAAACGGATATTTGATATGACAAAAAACATATATTATACTGATAAAGAACCCAACAATGGAGAGTTTGTGGATATAATATTAATGTGCATTTGTCTGTATTTATGTGTCTGTGCAAGTTTGTGTGTGCGTGTGTATGACTATAGGTGTGTGTGTGTTCGTGCTCGTATGTGTGGGATTTGTGTGTGTGTGTGTGTGTATTTGTGTGAGTTTGTGTCTTTGTGTGTGTGTGTCTTTGTGTATGTGTGTCTTTGTGTGTGTGTGTGTATTTGTGTGTGTGTGCGTGTGCGTGTGCGTGTGCGTGTGCGTGTGCGTGTGCGTGTGCGTGTGCGTGTGCGTGTGCGTGTGCGTGCTGGATATATGAGTGTATTACATGTCAATTATCAATGGATATGCCAAAAATATACCATACTGATAATACTCTGCCACCAAATTTGAACCAGCCGAACCGAAATAATTTATAATTATTCCCCATTTAATCCTCCTCCTTTGTTCTCTCATCTTTACTAATATTGTTTTTTCACATAGAAAGAATCGCGTAATTTCAGTCTCTATATTTCATTTCATTTCACTCAGGTCCGCCATTAGTGCTGTCCTTTCACCAGCAGATTAAACTCGAATGCATATTAAGTAGACCAATAACCTTTGTGCATTTTTGTCGACAACATTGTCATATTAATCTATATTTTCTTCACTATGGAGCACATGGAGTGATACTGAGAAATACACCCAACAGATTCCTGGATAAAAAAAAAAAAAAAAAAAAAAAAAAAATTATAATGATAATAATATAAAATATAAACTAATAGATAACAAATAAAGAAAACATAATGTACACATTGATGATTTCTTGAAAATTAACGAACTTTCAAGATACCAAGACGTAACGGAAATATCAAACACATTTTTTCCTCCCCAAGTATTTGCTAAGAGAAAGTGAATGCATGATGGCTCTCACAGACAACAAAATTCTTCACGTTTCTCAGAGAGCATTGGGTAATGAGGGAACACCCCACACATGGCCAATGCCACGAACCCCTCAGCAAGGATTAGGATTTATCTCAGCTATTATTCGTTAATATGACTATGTATAAAGTAGTTGTCTCTGCGTATGCTCTGATTATCTAATTGCAGTGGTATATGTCAAGAAAATTTGCTACTCGTAATTACGGTTCGGAAGAAATTTCTTGATGGAAAACCCTAAATGCGAACGATAAGGGATATTCGATACTAGACAATAACAGGAGTCCTTAACAAATGGTTTATCAGAGTTGTTAGTAAGTAGAAACTCTTGCACGGGACGTTATGTAGAAGCAAAACAAGTATATAATTTTGATAGAAAATTA
>NC_061856.1:17223463-17237787 GCF_019202785.1 Penaeus chinensis
TGGTTACAAGTAACACATAATGTAATGTCTGCTAATATTTCTGGAATTGTCTGGCAAATTTCCTTTACCTATAATATCACCACTTTACCCCCACTCCCCTTGGAGGCCTTCCTCTCCCTGAGCTAAAATATAAATTTTTTGTGCTATTTACAACAAGATATTTATGCAAAAGTTCATTATGTGACAACTAGCATCTACCGAAGATTTTGTATAGCCATTGCCCCAGACCACAATAAGCACTGTATATCCATTGCCCTAGACTACAACAAGTGCTGTGTATCCGTTGCCCTAGACTACAACAAGCGAGTTATAGCCGTTGCCCCAAACTACACCAAGCACTGTATAGCTGTTGCCTCAGGTTACAACAAGTGCTTTTTGTTCCCCCTATTGACATAGTAATATGAAATGAAAAAAGTTTCCTATTTTAGAAGCCTTGTTGGAGTGAGTTTGTGGTGCTTGTGATGCTCTCTTTAGGTAGAATAGAAAGATATGAAATAAAGAAAACATAGAAATAGCAGAGGGGAGAAAGAAAAATCTAATAACAGAGGCAGGTTAATTGTTCAAATATTTCTCCTGTGGCATGATGCATTTTTCAGGTGAATCCCCCTTACTATGTGCCCATGGTTGAAGTTGTTCCTGCTCCCTGGACATCAAAGGAGGTGGTTACTCGAACGACTGCCTTAATGAAAGAGATTGGACAGTCACCCGTCACTTTTACCAGGGAGCTGCCAGGATTTGGACTCAATCGAATCCAGTAAGTTTTTTTTTTTCTTCCCCCCTTTTTCTTGCCTTTGGATTTAGTGCCTGAATCTATTATTTATTAAAATCTTTTTTCTTTCTCTTCTTCCTTACAATTAACTTTTTTATTGAAAAGATGCATTAAGATTCATTCTGGATGAGGTTTGCTCAATTGTCATTTTTGTAATTTTCTTCCTTTAAAAAGATGTTGAGAAGTTTTCGTATGTGAATTATCTAGGCTTCATTTTTTGTGTTGTCAGCTCAATTTTTGACATTTATTATTTACTTTTTCACTTGCTAAATCTTTAAACCTTACATATTAATGTCTGTATTTCAGTTTTATTCTATTTATTTCCTTAACATATATGAATATAGTACCAGACTTATCCGCCTCCCTTTCTCATCCTAGATATGCCATCTTGAATGAATGTAACAACCTTGTACAAAGTGGTGTGTTGAGTGCAGAAGATGTGGATATCATCATAAAAGATGGACTTGGATACCGCTATGCATGGATGGGGGCTTTGGAAACTGCTCATCTTAATGCCCAAGGTAAGGCCATTGGTTCTTCTTGCATTCTTATTATTGCTTGTGGATTAGTGTATGGGTATGGAGGATCCCAACTAAAGTTTTCTGCTCTATCTAGCATTCTTATGCATACAGATAGGTTTCATATGTATATTACTGATTTTCATTATTACATGCATTTCAAAGAGATGCAGACAAGTTGTCATATTTATTAAAGTAAGCACAAATAAATCAACTACTGATGCAGTGGAAAGGGAATGAGATCACCTTTGAAGTAGTTCTGTGCAGGATTATTAAGAACAGTGATGTTCTGTGGATAATAATAGGTTGTAAAGACTGGTACACATCAGAAGACTATATTTATTTTTGCTACAACATAGCTTAATGTACATTAAAAAACATATTTCCACCAATTGATAATTTTACAATGCAATGCTACATTGATTTTGAATTATTTACTGTGGCAGTTTATAGAGTAAGCATTCAGAATACTCACATAGATTTATCCGTAATATCACATCAAAACAAACTTATAATTTAAGGTGAAGTTGCCCTAGAAGGTCTACCAGTGATAAATCCATAATAACAATTGTATCTCCAGTTATACTGGGGAAATGAAATACTTCCATTGATTTATTTCTGGTAGCTACTTTAGTATGATTGCACTTTTACTCACACAACATGTATTTAGACCTGTATATGTGTATATTTATTAATTTATATGCAAATAATGCAGCACACATTCTTTTGGTAATACATAGCACAGAAAAAGAACCAAGCAGATACTATACCCTATGAATTTTTCATTCCCATTTTTTTTTTTTTCTGTTGACCACGTACAGAATCAAATAAATATGATTTGTCTAAGGGTTAGACCAATCTTACTAATAATTTTGGCACTTTTCCTTTATATTCACAGTTGCTGTTAACTTGAACTTGTTGATTAAAACTAAATACCAATTGTAAAATATAAAGCCATGATGATGCATATTAAGATATAATAATATACTGTTTAGAGCTCCTCTTAATATCAGCTACCCTTGAATTATTTCTATTCACGAGGTCACTGCATCACCTCGTTCAGTTGTGGTCTTCCTAAAGATGTTTTTAACATCTCTCTTTCATTCATGTTCTCTTGTTCTCTATTTGTATTTTCTCATATTGTGTTGTACCTCTTTGTATCTCATCTTGAAAGGCTGACAACATGGAACACAAATTTTTAATGATGAAAGATGGTGCTCATCTCCTGAAGGAGGATTACAAACACATCTAAATGAAAATGATAATAGAAAACTACACACGTGCACACAGGAAAACTACAAAGGACATTGTTATGAATGTTCTGTGAAATATAACTATGTAAAAAGGAAATTTAAGAGTTAAGAAACAAGGTATTGATACTGGGCTTTTGGTGGAGATTGAGGTCCTAAGGTTTGAAAATGGGATATATATATATATATATATATATATATATATATATATATATATAAATATATATATATATAAATATATATATATAAATATATATAAATATATATATATATATATATATATATATATATATATATATATATATATATATATATGTAGACACACACACACACACATATACATACATATATATAGACACACAAACACACACACACACACACACACACACACACACACACACACACACACACACACACACACACACACACACACACACACACACACACACACACACACACACACACACATATATATATATAGGCTCACACACACACACACATATACATATATATATAGATATAGATATAGATATAGATATAGATATAGATATAGATATAGATATACATATACATATCCACACACACTGTGTGTGTGTGTGTGTGTGTGTGTGTGTGTGTGTGTGTGTGTGTGTGTGTGTGTGTGTGTGTGTGTGTGTGTGTGTGTGTGTGTGTGTATGTATGTATGTATGTATGTATGTATGTATGTATGTATGTATATATGTATATATGTATATATGTATATATGTATATATGTATATATGTATATATGTATATATGTATATATGTATATATGTATATATATATGCCAAGTATTACAAAATCAGATGAAAAACATTTTTTGGGGGAGGGACTAAAATATTTTCAAAATCTGAAACGTCATGTTCTGAGAGGTTTGTGCAAACGTTTTAATTGCATAATTCATCATGCAGAGGGACTCATTTGGCAAAGAAGAGTTATTATTTTTATATTTTGTGGCAATTTCCAGAAAAAAAAAAAATTTCAACTCAACCCTATCCTTATCCCCAGTATGTTGGCAGTACATTAGTAAGGTGTGATGATCCATTCAGAATGGCCACAGCCCAGGATGTATTAAATATTTTCTAGCCTGAAGCAGTTGCATTTATTTTATCATATCTGACGCTGGAATAGATCAGGAATTGTATCTGGAGCAGTTTCAAAAGTTTATTCTAGTATAGATAGACTTTCTCACTGATTTTGATATGTTTTATTAATATATAGAGAGAAATATTCCTCTGATACGCTCTACGTCATCTACATCTTATAAAAAAATAAAAAAATTCAAGATCTCCGTCAGCATTTAAGTGAGCACAATCAAACCTTTCGATTTTTTAGATCGATACTCTTAATGCAATAGCTGATGAATATATATATATATATATATATATATATATATATATATATATATATATATATATATATCTGCCAGGTTATAAACCATAACTTCAGCTTACGTTAAATGTTGTCCCGGAGGCAACACCTACACCGGAAGGGACTCGACTCTCCCCCGGCATGGAAGACATCGGAGCAGGAACTCTACTGCTCTTGGTTCTCTTCATCGAGGAGACGGGCCATCACCTTGGCGGAGGGAGTGCCCAGCATACGGTCCATGTCAAAGACACGGTCGCCTGCGATCTCGAAGGTGCCGTAATCCATGGTATAGAGGTCTTCGTAGCCAAGGCGGTAGAGTAGTCGTTGTGAAGGTACTGCCGTGGCCTGCGCCGTGGCCAGCTGGCATCCGAGTTTCTTGCCGCGCGTCTCGCTCTCCTGTTTGGGGGGGATTTTGGGAAACGGTTGTGTGTGAGAGGAGAGGAGACTGATTTTTTTTCTGAAGATGGAGAAATAGATATAAGCAGCCGTTGATGTATAACTTCAGATTTGTTTTTGAGATTTGAGAAACCACTAACCACCAGCAAAGCGAACCAGTTTTGAATAGGCGAACGTGAACCAGAAATCCACAGTGGATCATATTCATAGGGAAATAGTATCGGTATTTTACCTGCACAAGCCTCCTGCCCACACCTCGGCCACTGAACTCTTCAGACACAGTGATCATGGCCAGCTCCAAGATCCTGTCCACATTTTCGTAGCGAGAAAAGAAGTCGACAGCAGCTTCCAAGACGGATAGGACAGTGTGCAGTGTCCTCACCTGAAGAGGAAAAAATGTGATTGCGTTATTGTTTTTTTTTAATTTTTATTTATTTTTTATAAGATTTTAATGTTGGGTTATGTGCCACATTATTTGAGGGTTTTTATCCAAAGGTTTTCTCAGACCTAACTGCCCGAAAATGCGTATATTAAATGTTTTGTTGATTTAAATTTTCATCTTTGACGCAATCATCGATATGTTCACGTTAATATGCTAATGAGATAAGAGTGAATTAAGGCAAACATATCGATGCTTACGTTGTAGATGAAAGTCTTAATTAACAAGACATTTAATTAAGGCATTTTCGGGTAAGTGGTCAGAGAATACCTTTAGGCACGCATACCCCCATTTCATCTGTTCTCCGTGCCTTCTCACCGCGGCCTTTCTCTTTTCCCTTCTGTGTCAGTCTCTCTCTTCCTCCTCTCCTTCCCCCTTTACCCTTTCATTTTTCGTCGCCTCTCTCGCATTTGTGCTTCTGGTTTGCCCTTTATCCTCTAAAACTTTTGCCCCGCTTAATATCGCACCCTTCTTATACGAACTGCCCTTCAAAAAGTCGAGGGAAGAGAGAAGAAAGACAACGCACAGTCGACGCCAGTATCTATGGACTGCCTCCGCTTTCGTGTCAGTGTAAAAATGTGTAAAAATCTTGTCTGCTACATATTACCAAACGCGTCAGTTCCGATTTTTTTTATTTTTTTTTTTTTTTTTTTTTTATTGATCCTATTTATATAAATAAAAGATTTATGCGGGCGCAAGGGAGATTTTCAAACGGTTGCAAACCACAGATCACAACTGTTTGACCTTGCTCCGTGTTTTTCCTCTATTACAAGAAATTATTCTGCTTCTCGTCCTTTAGACAGCGAATTATTTTGTCAGCGTATTGATATTCCAAGGCATTAAACGAACAAATGTCCGCATAACATATCTATAATATTGCTGGAAGATTTCTACACTGATCTTTTGATAACAAACGCAACTCACATTTTCTCGTGAAGATAATGTTCCGAACGCGCATGGGCACAAGGAACGAAACTTAGCTGTCTGTGATGTAGTGTAAGGGAAAGAAATAGAAAAGATAACTAAAGCAGGGAATCCAGGTTTGTGCTCTGCTGTCCTCCTAGCAGTGGTGCCACTCATCACGCTCGGTCCAGGGCAACGACATGAGTACAACGCTCATTTTAGTTCCCTTCGTGAGCATAGTCGATGATTATCTTTTGAATTGGCAAATCTCTGGAGACCAAGGCAGGGAAGGAAGTTGGATGTAAACTGGGCAGGATAGAGGGATATTTTAAATACAGGTCCCATTCACCATTCAAGGAATCACCCAATGTGATACATTAGGAGGAAGGTCCCCAGTCCACCATCTTTAGAAAAGAAGGAAAAAAAAACAAAAAAACACTTACAATTTTGTATAGCAGAAGAATTTTGGCGAACAATAAGAAACAGCATCGCCACCGACAAACAGACCCGTACTTCGCAGTCCAAATAATTCTAAACTTGACTTAATCTTCCTTTATGTGAACATCTGTAATGAACTACCGTCGTCTGTTTAAAAAGAGATACCCATGGATACTTCAGTGACTCCCAAAAAATCTCTGAACACTTTAAATGACTGGTATTATGCTATGCCTATGTCTCGCTGAAGAAGTTTATCACAGAGGATATCACAACCGAATTAATGGAGAATTGGGAGTGTGGTAGGAACCGTGGATGCGGAATAAACGGGCTTTGTTTCGTGGCAGATTCTGCGTGGTAAAAGCATTTTGATTCCTCGCATCGAAGTTGGTTCCTAACTTCGCAGATAAATATTGATCCATGAGTTGAGAGAAATGTTTTATTTTGTTGACTTTGATTGCGGTGTAGAACTTTCACTTTTATTTTTCTGTGAGATGTAAGATACACAGAACAAATTACCATTATATATAAAGAATAGTAAAAAAGTCCAACTGCAGTCGGCAGTTTCCGTATGTATTCCAGTACCAGGTACTGTTACAGGACAGAGAAAAAAGGCCGTTCAAAAAATCATATGTAAGAAAATAATTGACAAATGTACAGCTAGGAAATAAATAACAAAATCATTTTTCAGTTTATCTTTTGTCCCGTGGACAGTTGCCGGTTAGGGTTTTCTGATTTTCCCACATTTATGATTGCTTGGAACCACACCAGTTGGCTGCACAAAAAGCGAATTTTTGAAACCAAACTTCAGAGCTCGTTTCATCTAATCATCTAATCTCGTTACCATACGAGATAATGGGATCTGGAGGTTTAAACTACACCGCCGTCGTATTCCGATCCGGATATCATACTTTGGATGATGGGCTTGGCTGGTCGATTAACTTTTTAGGAAGACGATTTTGTGCAAAAACTGAATAAGCGTTGCAAGTTCGTTTTCTGTTCTGAGACGTAACTTGCCGATAGAAAGTTATAAGAAGGATTTACTGCCTTTTCCTCTTCGGAGAAATCTCTGGAAATAGATTAGCATCAGGATCTTCATTTACATGTTCCCTCTCCTCCTTCAGGTATTTTCTTTTTCTTCCCTTTCCTCTCACGCTTTCACCTCATCTTCCTTCTTCATCTTCATCCTCTACCTTCTCCCTCCTCCTCCTCTTCTCCGTATTCCCTTCCCGCTTCCCATCTCCATCTCCCTCCCTCCTATCCCCTCCCATCCCATCCGTGTTCCCCCGTCTTTCCCTCCCTGCCCCTCCCTCTCTCCTCCCCTCCCCCTCCTTCCCCCTCTCCCCATCCCGTCCTTCCCCCTCCCTCCTCATCCCCATCCCCTCCCACTCTCCCCTCTCCCCCCCCCCCCCCTCACCTTGGTCTTGGGACTCTTGAGCGCCTCCTCGAAGGTGTTGGACTGGTCCCTGGTGAGCACGGTGGCCAGGATCGTGCCGGCGACCCTCCCCGTGTGTGGGTCGCGCGCCACCACCGACGCTCCGCTCCGCACCCAGTCCCGCACCGACTCGTGGATCCACTCCTTGTTGTCCTCGTAGGTCATGTGGAGGCCCGTGCTCTGGCGGATGGGTGGAAGGGTGGATGAGAGGGCAGGGGAGGGGAGGGGAGGGGAGGGGATATGGGTGGGTGGGTGAGGAGTGGATGGGTGGTGGGGGAAAGGGTTAAGGATGGATGGGAATGCGTAGGACGAGGGAGAGATGGTTGATAGGGGATAGAGCATAGGGTAGGTGAAAGGATATCGAAAGGATGGTTAAGAACATGAAAAGGGATAGATGTTGAAGCGAAGGAGTAGAGAAATAGGGAAGGAATAGGATGTAGAGATGGAGCAAAAAAAAAAAAAAAAAAATGGGGGGGGGGGGGGGGAGTAACAAGACCATCGAAATTTAACATCTGATTTTTGGTCATAATTTATCTTTTGACTCATTAATCACATTTTTTTTCCTGCAAAGTATTTTTTAAAATTGTATAATCAATTTTTTTTTTCATGCAAAATCATTATAAAACAATTTATCACATTTTTTTCGTTCAAAGTCAAACCCAAATCCGAAACGTCTCACCAGCGGTTCTCTCGGGTAGAAGTGGTCCGCCATGAAGGACACGACCTCCTCCACGTCGCCCTCCTGAAGGTCCGCGAACGCCAGGCTGTCTGCGTCGCCCATCTCGCCTGGAGGAGGAGGGAGAGGGAGAGGGAGAGAAGGGAGAGGGAGTTAATGCAGTGTGTGTTGTGTTTGGTTTGATTTTCTTTTTTTATTTCTTTTCTTTTTTTTCGTTGCCTTATTCTGTGTTTCTCACTGTCTCTTTCTGTGTTTGTCACTCTCTCTTTCTGTGTTTCTCACATTCTCTTTCTGTGTTTCTCACTTTCTCTTTCTATGTTTCTCACTCTCTCTTTTTCTGCCCCCCCCCCTCTCTCTCTCTCTCTCTCTCTCTCTCTCTCTCTCTCTCTCTCTCTCTCTCTCTCTCTCTCTCTCTCTCTCTCTCTCTCTCTCTCTCTCTCTCTCTCTCTCTCTCACTCCCTCTCTTTCTCTTTCTTTCCCCTTTTCTCTTTCTCTCCCTCCCTCCCTCTCTCCCTCCCTCTTTCCCTCCCTCCCTCCCTCCCTCCCTCCCTCCCTCTTTCCCTCCCTCCCTCCCTCCCTCCCTCCCTCCCTCCCTCCCTCCCTCCCTCTCCCTCCCTCTCCCTCCCTCTCACATATATTGAATATAATCTTAAAATTTGAGAATGGCGATGTGTCACGCCCTTCAATTAGCAGGGGCGACCAATAGGGGCGGCGTGCACATGTCATCACTGACCCACATCACTCATGACCCCTAACCGTCACCGCGACCCGTACAAGCACTCTACTTCGAGTCACGGTCTCGCTCGGACGTGGCCTCCTCCCGGGGGCCACTCTCCAGGGCCCCCCACCTTACCGGGCCAACTACTTCTGCATTTTAACCTTCGTCCCCGCTACGCTATCATCAGCATTCATCATCAATTAACACTGCAAGCAGACCGTGAGTTTAAGTCAACCAAACCCCTGACAAATTAGTGGTCAGCAGTGGTATCAAGAACCTGACGCATGGTTAAAAATAAACTAAAGAAAAAGAAGACGAAAAAGAGAGAAAGAGAGAGGGAAAAAAACGCCGGTCTGGTTAGGTCATGGAAATCCATTAATGGCGTCAAAGGCAGCAATTTCAAGCCAGCGGAGGAAAGACGCGCCCATTTCCAATAACGACCATTCCTGCCGGATAGTTGAAGAGTTTCCCGCGCTCTCTCAGGCATTCGGACGCGGCGGGGTTGCCAGCTGCTGTGAGAAATGGAGGTGCTAGTCACACGTATTTGATTAAAAGGTTTTCACACACACACACACACACACACACACACACACACACACACACACACACACACACACACACACACACACACACACACACACACACACACACACACACACACACACACACACACATACACACACACACACACACACACACACGAATCTATGGCAAGAAGACGAGCATAATAAAGGGTAAAGTGAGATGTTCACGCTAAGAGGTCATGAAGAGGCCATGAGAGAGTGTGGAAAGTGCATGGCCGCCGGTGGAGAATGAGGTTTTTCTCATGAACAGCCTGTATGTCAAGATTTTATATGCTCTCTCCCTCTTTCTCTCCCCTCCTCGCTCTCTCTCTCTCTCTCTCTCTCTCTCTCTCTCTCTCTCTCTCTCTCTCTCTCTCTCTCTCTCTCTCTCTCTCTCTCTCTCTCTCTCTCTCTCTCTCTCTCGCTCGCTCTCTCTCTCTCGCTCTCTCGCTCTCTCGCTCTCTCGCTCTCTCTCTCTCTCTCTCTCTCTCTCTCTCTCTCTCTCTCTCTCTCTCTCTCTCTCTCTCTCTCTCTCTCTCTCTCTCTCTCCCCCTCTCTCCATCTCTCTCTATCTCTCTCTCTTTTTCTCTTTCTCTTTCTCTCTTTCTCTTTCTCTCCCTTTTTCCCTTTCTCTTTCTCCCTTTCTCTCTCTGTTTAAATATCAAAGGCACCCCGAAATAGATGGAGGTTGCGGAATGTCCCTCCTCTGGCCTTGGTTTATTGAGTGGTCGCATAGAGGCTGGAGACGTTCGTCTTTTTTACGAGGGGGGTTGCAGGGTAGTGGACCCCGTGGAGGATGCCAGGCGCGAAGGGGAAGCCTGAAGGATGACCCCCCGGAGGCAGAGGTGGCGACCCACGGACGAGTGGGTGTGGGACTCGAGGTTTAAGGAGCACGACCGCGCGCTTCGCCTGGCCCGAGCAGCAGCGGCGATTTCACGGGCACGTCACTCGGGGTATGGTGGGCCGTTGGAGGGCGTGACCTTCGGGGGGTGTTGGCATGTCTCAGACCGGTCTCGCTCTCTCGCTCTCTATCGCTCTCTCGCTCTCTCTCGCTCTCTCTCGCTCTCTCTCGCTCTCTCTCGCTCTCTCTCGCTCTCTCTCGCTCTCTCTCGCTCTCTCTCGCTCTCTCTCGCTCTCTCTCTCTCTCTCTCTCTCTCTCTCTCTCTCTCTCTCTCTCTCTCTCTCTCTCTCTCTCTCTCTCTCTCTCTCTCTCTCTTTCTCTCTCTCTCTTTCTCTCTCTCGCTTTCTCTCTCTCTCTCTCTCTCTCTCTCTCTCTCTCTCTCTCTCTCTCTCTCTCTCTCTCTCTCTCTCTCTCTCTCTCTCTCTCTCTCTCTCCCTCTCCCTCTCCCTCTCTCTCCCTCTCCCTCTCCCTCTCTCTCCCACTCTTAATTTCCTTTCATTTCCTTTCATATGTTTCGAGATGGAAAGTATCCTCTACGGACTTGATATCCAAACATCGTTTACGACTAAGAGCTGAAACATCTATCCTTTTCTTCCTCTGGTTTATCTTTGCCTTCCGTAATCTTTCTCTCTCTCTTTTCCCCTCTTTCCCCTTCCTTCTTTCATATTCACCAGCTTTCATTTACCTCTCTTGCACTCTCTCTCTCTCAAAAAAAAAAAAAAAGATAAAAAAAATAATAAAGAGCAAAAATACACTTCAAAGACTCGCGAAAATATATATGCAAAATATTACTTCCCCGTCAGTGTCTTGAAAGCAATGTTGACACAAGGGAAGGGGAGGGGGAGGGAGGAGGGAGGGGTCTTTTGTTCTCAAGCGGGAGAGGGGGAGGGGGAGGGTGCAAAAAAAGGAAGGAAAGACGGATGAAGTGAACAAAGTTTTTTTTTTTTATTCTTAAAGATTTTTTTTTGTTTTGTTTTCTCTCTCTCCCTCCCTTCCTCCCTCCCCCCTCCCTTCCTACCTCCCTCCTTCCCTCCCTCCCTCCCTCCCTCCCTCCCTCCCTCCCTTTCCCCCCTTCCTCCCTCCCTCCCTCCCTCCCTCCCTTTCCCCCCTTCCTCCCTTCCTCCCTCCCTCCCTCCCTCCCTTTCCCCCCTTCCTCCCTTCCTCCCTCCCTCCCTTCCTCCCTCCCTCCCTTTCCCCCCTTCCTCCCTCCCTCCCTCCCTCCCTCCCTCCCTTCCTCCCTCCCTTTCCCCCCTTCCTCCCTCTCCCTCTCCCTCTCTCTCTCTCTCTCTCTCTCTCTCTCTCTCTCTCTCTCTCTCTCTCTCTGTCTCTCTCTCTCCCCCTCCCTCCCTCCCTCCCTTCCTTCCTCCCTCCCTCCCTCCCTCCCTCCCTCCCTTCCTCCCTCCCTCTCCCCCTCCCCTCCCGATCCCCTCCCCTCCCCTCCCCCTCCACCCCTCTCTCCTTATCCTGAAGGCTGTAAAAAAACAATGTAAATAGGAGGTAATCGGGAGAGTGGAAAAAGATGCAAGTAAGAAAGGGAATAAAAAAATAGGAAGGGAACAGACAGACAGACAGACATATAAAGAGACATAGGAAGATTGAAAGAGGGAGGGAGGGAGAGAGAGAGAATGGATGATGAGGAACAGCAATAAAAGAGAAAGAGAGGGAGAACAAGAGGGTCGGATGCTCATGTGGCAGTGTTGATTGAAAATATATTTTTTTTCTTCTCTCTTTCTCTTTCTCTCTCTCTCTCTCTCTCTTTCTCTTTCTCTTTCTCTTTCTCTTTCTCTTTCTCTTTCTCTTTCTCTTTCTCTTTCTCTTTCTCTCTCTCTCTCTCTCTCTCTCTCTCTCTCTCTCTCTCTCTCTCTCTCTCTCTCTCTCTCTCTCTCTCTCTCTCTCTCTCTCTCTCTTTCTCTCTCTCTCTCTCTCTCTCTCTCTCTCTCTCTCTCTCTCTCTCTCTCTCTCTCTCTCTCTCTCTCTCTCTCTCTTTCTCTCTCTCTTTCTCTCTCTCTTTCTCTCACTCTCACTCTCACTCTCTTCCTCACTCTCTCCCTCACTCTCTCCCTCTCCTTCCTTGTCCTCTCTTTTTCCCCTTTCCTTTTCCCCCTCCTTTGCCAACCCCCACCCTTCTCTCCGTCGTCATATTCCGGTAAAAAGTTAGCTGATTGCCCAGGAAACCTCACTCAGCCAATGCACCCTTACTTCATTTTCCCCGTGTCCCCGTCTCTCATTAGAACTTCTCTTGTCCACGTTTTTTTTTTTTCTTCTTTGATTTCTCTCTCTCTCTCCTCCTCTTCTTTCTCTCCTCTCCCTCTCCCTCTCCCTCTCCCTCTCCCTCTCCCAATCCCTCCCTCCCTACTTCCATCTCCCTTTCCCCCTCTTGGACCTCTTCATCTCCCTCTCCCTTTTTCTCTTTCTCTTCCCCTTTTTTCAACCTTCCTTCTCTATTCCCCCCCCCCCCCCCTCTGCCTTGACAGAGAATGCGGGGAGAAACGGGTTACCGGAGAACTGTTCATTGTAAAGAGGTTGTCAAGGGTACAGGCAATTTCCCTGTTAGAAGTATCTTTTTTTTGTTGTTGTTGATTTCACGGCTCTTCGTTTGTGTATGTTCATTAATTTTTATTTATTTGTTTATTTGTTTATTTTCGTGTTTTTTATTTTTTTATTTATTTTTTTTTCCTTTTATTTCTACTTAATTAGGGAATTTTGCGGTTTGTCGTTCTTTATTTTTGTGATGTTTCTCTCCATGCAATGTTTTTATTGTTACTGTATTCATGATATCGGTATTATTATTGCTATTGCCATTATTGATGTTGTTATTGCTGCCGTTTCCCGTTATCGCGGTTATTCCACCATCATTATGCTTATTATGATAAATGTTTATGCTATTACATTATATTTTATCATCGCTTCATTCATCATTATCTTTACCATCAGCGTTATCACTACCATCAAATTCGTGAGAATAGAATGATAAACATCACTATAATAATTTCCATCGTCACTGAATCATTATCATTACCATTCACGACAAAACGCATGTCTGTTAAATCTCGTTCATAGCTCGGTAGTTGAAAGTGTATGTGAAATGCCCGTAGAGTATGTAGCATTATCCTCACGTCTTCGGCAACTCGTAGTCGAGTTAGATGGTGGGAAGCATGCAAGCGTGGGGGGGGGGGGGGGTGATTAATGTTAAGTGATTAAAGTAGTGTGTCGAAATATACGTGCGCTTTGTGCGTGCGCGTGCGTGTTTGTGTGTTTATGTATGTATATGTGTGTGTGTGTGTGTGTGTGTGTGTGTGTGTGTGTGTGTGTGTGTGTGTGTGTGTGTGTGTGTGTGTGAGTATGTGTGTGTGTGTGTGTGTGTGTTTATGATTTAAAAAAAAAACGATGTGTGGTTATTTGTATGTTTATATATGTGTATGTGTATGTTTATGATATACGAGAACGTCTGTACATATGTGAGGTGAGATCCCCCCCTCCCCCCCTTTCTTGAGAGGAAAAGCCCGTGGTCTCGTGTGAGTCTTTAAACTGACGCAAACTTCTTTCAAGAGGTCGCGATGGGGGGGGGAGGGGGGGGCTGGAGAGAGGGAGGAAAGAAAATAGGGAGAGGAGAGAGGGGGAGTAAACACCGAGTTTGAGGAATGGGTGAATAGAGATAAAGAAACGTTTGGGAGACAAAGAGAGGTGAGAGGGTGAGTATAGAAGAAGTTGAAAAAAAAAAGCAAAATGGAAATAACATATAGGGAAGAAAGAAAGGAAGAGAAGAGAGATAGATAGAGAGAAAGGGAGGGGGGGTTGGGGGGGGGAGATGAGCGGGGATATAGACTCGCTGTGAGAATCAATACATATCCGACTTCCTGTACCCTCCTACCCCCTACCCTACTTGCCCTACCCACAGGCTCCCCCCCCCCTTCCCCTCTCCTCCCTCTCGC
>NC_061856.1:17242887-17252887 GCF_019202785.1 Penaeus chinensis
TTTGTTTTTATTTTTTCTCCAACTGGTAAACAGAATATATTCCTATTGTTGGCATCCGTTTTTTTGTTGTTTGTTTCAAATGTAATTATTTTCACATTTCATTTCTGAGGGCACAAGTGAATAGGTAAACAGACATACGTAAACACACACACGCCATTATCAGTTATCGTCGTCGTTGTCAAACCAGATGTGTATGTATATGAAAGATGTGCAGCGTAGAATACAATAGAATATAAAATAGTACCGTTGCGCTACCATGCCCTATAGTCTGCATATAAAATTATCAGATCAGTAATATTAGTAATCGTAATCCTTAACATATTTTGCTTTAGGTTTTGCTCTTACCCTTTATCTCTTCCCTCGCGTTTGCATAAAACAACTTTGTCAGTGAGGATACACACCGAGCAGAGAATGTAGATTGACTGGAATTAGTAGAATAACTCCTCGCCTGGCCTTATTAAGTGTTCCTCAGGAATCGCCTCAGGATCCGTCCCAAGAATCAGTTGGTGGTCCACTGCCAAGACATTATTGGATGCACAGGGAGACGCAATTCCTCATAAAAGTTGTGGTTTCATTAGATTATTAAAGACGATCATCACTTTCGGATCAGCGGGGTATTTCGACAATTAGGAGGCTTGAACCCAAGTGCGAATCAAGCTTCGGTGGCTCAACCCGCTGACAACAAAGGACAAAGCCAGGTGAAGGTGCTGCTGAAGGTAGCATTTCATAAGGACCTGTAGGCCAAAGCTACAGAGTTTCATGATGTAGCCTTAACATGGCCTATGTTGAGGAACCGATACCTAACACTGCTGCCTAATTATATCCTGTACAAATTGGGAAGCACCACGCACTTTGGCATGTCTCCTGTATGTGCCTCTGGAAACTCTACTGACTGAACAACTGGGTGAAGAGCCTGTAAGGCTGTGCTATTGGTTCCTAATATTCCTATGTAGGGCTGTATTACGGGTAACGTAAGGAACACATTCGTCCCACCATTTAGGCGTTAGCTTAACAGGTGTATGCCAAAGGGTCTTCCTCGCTGCAGGACGTGTTTTCATTTTTTCTAAGGAATATTTGACTCGTACTGAATATAAAGGTCAGCAGCCATAAAATGTTACCAAAGAGCTGACTACATTCAGCTACTGCATTAGGGGTTACTAGGCACATTTCCTACGTTGCCACAGCCCACATCACTACACTAAGTAAGAGTAGTGATGAATATCCTGTAATGCAGAGCAACCTAGTCGTGGAATTCAGTGCGAACGTTGATTGTCCTAGTATGCACTGAAAAGCTTCAGTAAAGTGTATCAAGAAGTATATGTTACCAACGTCCATTGCACAGAGGCTTGATGCCTCGCCAAACCACGGTTTTCTTTCCTGCCAAATAGCGGATAATTCTTCAGTGGTATGCCTACACGGTACAGCAGGTTCTCCAGGCCATCAGCAGGGGTTCTGCAAGGAATAATATAATTATTTATAAATGTAAAGAAAAAAAATTAAGTAGAGAATGAAACCAAAGCATCATACAGAATGTATACCTTCCAGCACTTTGGAATATGATTTTTTCCTGTGAGGTTAAGGTAGATTTTCATGCATAAAGATTATATTTCTCTGTATTTTATTAATTTATTATTATTATTATTGCGTGCGTGTATGTGTGCATGTGTGCACGTATGTAGATAGGTACACTATGTAGTTGTGGATTCCCCGAGTCATGAGTTTCAAGAGTTCCTCCTTGGAATGAAGGTTGTAAATGGCTGCTTTACACAATTGTATAAAATCATTATTTAAATGAAATATTTGTATAAGACAGAATACATAAAACATCACATACGAAACGAGGAGCGAGGACCTACTTAAATGAAAATGCGGTTAAATTGCCCATAGTTTGTAATTTGAGTTTTCCTGTGAGGTTAATAAAGATTTTCATACATATAGATTATATTTTTACCGTAATTTATTAATCAATATTTATTTTTATTGTGTGTGTATGTGTGTATGTGTGTGTGTGTGTGTGTGTGTGTGTGTGTGTGTGTGTGTGTGTGTGTGTGTGTGTGTGTGTGTGCACGCGCGTGTGGGTGCGTGCGTGCATGTGTGTATGCGCGAGCGTGTGTGAGTAGATTGATAAGTAGATAGGTATACTATGTAGTTATGGGAGACATGAATAATTGCTTCAAGAGTTCCTCCATGGAGTAAAGGGAACTGTTGCTTTACACAATTGTATAAAATCATTCTTTAAATGAAATATCTGCATAAGAAAGAACCCATAAGATATCACATAAGAAACGAGGAGCGAGGAGCTGCTCAAATAATACAGTTAAATTAGCTTATTCGTTTTCTTTCACATACTATTTTCTGGGTCGTGAGAAAGCCTACCCATCATTATGTTCAAAAACATAAAATCTGTGTCCGTAGTGTACTTATAGTAAATACTTTCTCACAAATCATGATTTAACATGATCTTGCAAGTCAATAACAACCACATATTGAAATTCACTCAGTTCACATTTGAATATGTGATTTAGTGACATGATGCCCTAAAATGTATAATATCCCAGTTATTCGTGATATTCCCTCTAAACAATATAAATTGGATCCATGGAAGTGGATAATAAAAACTGAAGCCTTCGTTTAATAGAAGCATTAACGTCAGCGGTCGCTTAGGCGCCGCCTGTCCCTCCTTTGCGTTAAAGCCAATTTTTAGCGTCAAAGCCAATTTAAACGTCAATAAATTATTGGATATCTTTGGGGGTTTGACAACAACTATCCGCTGATATTAGCAAATTGTAGAAAAGGAACTTAATCATTATAACTCTGGAATGTTTAACTTTCTGGCATATGAGATTACATTGATTGCCTGTCGTAGAGGTCAGAGGGAGGGAGCACTTGTACAGCATCAGTTCAGTCAGGTCAGCAATGCCCTCCATACCTTAAACTGCATTGTGAAAATGAAAACTTATGTGCCTTTAACCACAAGAAACTTGTCAAACTTTAGAAAGACTTCTGACAGAAATAAAGCTTTTTAATTAATGCAGTACAACATTACCCTTTAATACTCGACTGGAGGTCAGCAAATATAAATACATTAGACAAAAAGTTACAAACATTTCTGCCCTCTTTTCACATATAATCGTTCGTCATGTCAGGTCATCTTCCTCCTCATCTTTCCTTAATTTTAGAGTTTTAGACTATATCGTAGTCTTTAAACCTATGTTGGAAGGTCACCCACAGTGCGAAAGGTAGGGTAACAGGCGCCGCTATAGAAGTGCATGGGGCATACGTGAAACACTGGAAGTACTTTTTTATCATCTCCTGCAGACGAGATAAAAGAAAGAAAGATAGAAGGGATTCAGGGAATGTAGACTATTCACTGTTTAAAACCCCCAAATATAAGAAAGAAGAATGCCTGGTGCTTCAACCCCGTGAACTGTAAACAAACCATCCAGGGAGCCTTTCTCCACAGTCTGAAACCCCAGGAAATAATGAAGAAGGGAATGGACGAGATGATAACACTATGGCGAGAAAACGTATAGCTGTGAAATTGTTAATGAAGAAAAAAGGATGAAATTGAAACAATTAACAAAACGTTGTAAGTTCATAATTTGTTTTTATTTTGCATGGTGTTTAGGAAATGCTGATGGGCTCCAGGGTTTAGAGATTACAAAAGCTGAAGATGCCTGATATAACACTGATAGAATCAGGTTTATCCTTGGATTAAGTAGATAGACTCTATGGCATTATTATGCGCTTAATGGATGAAGCTATCATCAAGGTAATTGTCTAGATTAGGATCACATCAGGTGATAGCTGTTTCTTGTATTGGTAATTTTATTGTTACTGGTCAGAATACCTAGTATGACAATACTGGTATCGATGGATTTTTCTCTCTTACTATTACCAAAAGAATCCACCACATATTTTGGCAGGATAGAGCTAGGACAGATTTGGCATCAGGTGCTCCTAAATGTCAGTCATACACTCTATCCTGTTGTGAATACATGGAGGATTATTTGTGTGATTTGGGGGAGGCAGTCCTCAAGTGTGAGTCACAGGGGCACTTGCATTTGTCTGTATATAGACCCAGTTTATTGTATATTAATTATATTTTACCTAGCATTTTCCATGGTACCTTTCATGCTATCATGGCCAAGAATGTGGAGGTTTTAGGGAGTAGTAGAGAGTGAAAGGAATCCATCGATACCACTATCATTGTGATCAGTCATATGAAGATATATATTCTAAATAATTATCAATTTGTTAGTTATACATGGTGTGGTAATTCTTTACAGTACAGATTCACTCATATGAGACTAATTCCTCATCTCCATATCACAGAATTTATTCAACAGTCTAAGTTACTCAGACTGGTTGTGCCATTTGAGCACTGTCAGAGGGTAGGGTTGATGGGGGGGCTCTACCTCCAACACCCCCTGGGAAACATTGTCTTCACCTCAGTATACACAGCAAAATACAAGTTGAAACTTGAGAGGATCAAGTGGACCTAGGCTATGAGTGGTGCTTTCTGAGATCTTTTTCCTTTATTTGTGACTTTACAATTCTTGTCCTTTACAAGAATATTGTCTTCAAATTTTCCCAAGATTAGTTTGTCCATACCATAAGGATTAACTCATGGTGTAATATGCTTTAGTCTTTGGTTGTTTTCTGTTGCAAATGATATATGTAAAAAGGTAAATGTTCACAAGACATTTATACAACTGATCACAATGATAGTGGTATTGATAGCTTCCTCTCACAAACTACTACCCATGTATGTAATCCATACTCCACATTCTTGGCCCTGATAGAAGGGGGGGGCATTAAAGATACCAGGGAAATTGTGGAGTAAAGTATGACTAACATACCCCAAATACATCACTATAATATACATAGAATAGTAATTTGTTACAGTGTGGATACTTTCATCAGATACTATGTCCCCAACTCCACATTATTTAACAACCTAAATTACCATGTGTGTCATATGGGAACTGCCTGAGAGATGGGTTATGGGTGGCTCTGCCCCCAAGCTAAGTGTGCCCATATTTTAAAGGTTAACCACACAGAATAAATCACTATTTTGTTTAGTGCAGGGTGCTGTATGCCCTGTGACCCACTCTGAAGGCTGTTGCCCCCTGGTCCCAACCCTGGAAGACAATTATTCATCTACTCACAGCAGGATAGAGTATATAACTAACATGTGGATTGACAGGCAAGATACAGCTAATTTACTAACATGATAGATAGATGATGATCTGGATTACCCCACATTCTGGTCAGTATATGATACTGACTATATCACAGGTTATTATGCTGCAACTCAGTCTACATTCCTATACCAATGGGTTTTGGGGTGGGCTATATCAATATATGACATATAATATACAGAGCACCCTATGCAGAATCTGTCCTACAGTCTATCCTGCTGTACATACATGGTGATTATTTGTTGTCCAGGTTGGTGGTTGCAGATTGGCAGACCCCCCAATGATATACAATATATATATATATATATATATATATATATATATATATATATATATATTATATATAAATATATGATATATAGAGATAGATAGATGAATATGTATATATATGTAATATATATTTATATATACATATACATATACATACATATATGTATACATATATATGTGTATGTATATATATATATATATATATATATATATATATATATATATATATATATATATATATATATTTATATATATATACACACATATATATATATATATATATATATATATATATATATATTTATATATATATTTACACATACACACACACATATATATTATATATTTATATATTTATGTGTATATATATATATATATATATATATAAATCTAATATATATATATTATAAATAAAAACATCAGAGATGTTTGTCAAGGGTGTCATTACAGATAAAACTTGAGATAAATATTTTGTTAATTTGTAAATATAATGGTCTGAGTTTGAGTTCTTTACATGAAGTGTAGTTAGAATATTCTTCATATCTTGATATTTAGTTATAATTTCTGTGCATACAGACCAAATAGTTAAGATGTTCTTTTTTAGTTCCAGTTGTATGTAATGATCATACTTTTTTTTATTGTATAGCAAGTCATATCATAGAATTTATGGCTTGATGATCCACTCAAGAAGATAGGTATATTTGTGCATAAATATTGTTGCAAGATGTTTATTCTTTGCATTTTCCATTTTAGAAACTGAATGCCAGATTGTTCATTGACAAAAAGACCAGCCACCATAATGTGTGATGCAACCTCCCCTGAGATGGTGAATGCATTACCTGTCAAGGAGGAGAGTGAAGTGTCACTCACTGAGGACTGTAGCATGGGGTTGAGAGAGAGAAGAAATGGAGACACACTCCTTCAAACAAAGAAGGAGGAAGATATCACAATCAAAGAGGAATGTTCGTATGATGAGGAACATCTGGTTATTGTTGATCCTTTATTAACTTTTCATTGCAAACAGTGTAAGAATGTGTTTGCCACCCAGTGTGACTTGGATGTTCATATGGAGGAAAAGCATGTGGAAGGAGAGCATCTGAGTTGTAAGAAGTGCAGTGAAACATTTCTTAAGGAATGTGAACTGATGTTACATGCCAAACTTCACAGTCCAGAAAAGCCTTTTACTGATAAGGTGTGTAAAAGATTTTTTCTTTTGACTCATGCACTGTCCACTTTAGTTTTGTCCCATCAGTTTTACACGTAAATGGTTCCACAAGTTCTTAGTTACCAAGGAGTAACTTATTAAGCCTAACTAACTTCACCTGATTTCCCCATTCCAAGTATGTTTTTTAATTTAAATATTATTATTATTATTATTATTATTATAATTTTTTTTTTATTATTATTATTATTATTTTTTAATATTATGATTATTTAAAGGTTATTAGCAATACCAATAGCAATGAAAATTGAAAAGAAGTTTTCTAAAAAAAAAAAAAATAAAATAAAAGGAAAACAGGAGCCATCTGCATGTACACAAAATTGCTAAACTAAAATCATAGTGGACATGGCATGTGTATTCATGCAATTCCAGCATCAGTGAGTTAATTTATTGGCTTGTTAGAATAGGGGTTGTAGTAAAAAAAAATTTACTCATTGTGGGATGTCAGAAGAAAATTATGGTGATCAGGCATCGGTCATTGCATAGAATAATTACCAGATGAAAAAAAATTGTGGTGGCATCCACTGCCATTTATATCAACCTGGTCTGTTGGAAGCAGATACTTGGCAAGACTGTAGCCCCTCTCATTGAACACTGAAGTATGGAAAGCTAGCTGTTGAAGGTAAGGATACTTCAGTTTACATTTTATTTGGTGAAATAGCAACCATGTTTTTTTTTTTTTTACAAAATTCATTGCATCGTTAGTAAATGCTATACAGCCCTAAATAACAAATATTCCAATAACAAAAGCTTGAGCTAATTATAACACAGAAGCAGTTTATAAAGAAAGGGGGAAGCTTGTAATATAGGCATTTTCTTAAATGGTTAGTTTTTATGATGACTTTTTTCCTTTCGTTCTTCCTCTCTTTAACTAAAATTAATGTGGCCCAAGATTTCTCATCAGAGGGTATGAAAGCACCTTTTTATGAGAAATTCATGCTTTTAGTTAGTAATGTCAGTAACATTATAATAATTATAATGTCTATAACAGTAATAATAATAATAACAACAACATTGATATCAATAGCATGAGAACAAACAAAAATGTTTTCCCACAAACTCAAGGAGAGGTGAAATCAGGTGAGGTCACATGGCTAAGCACTTGTGCAGTTATTCAGTTTTTAATTAATGAAAATGAAAAGTGCAGAACTCTCAGGATCTTGAATTTATATGAAAAAATCTTGCAACTCAAGTAGTCTCATGAAATTTTCCAATGAGATGTAATCAGTTATGCAGAATGCAAATATGTAGCTGATTTTCCACATCTGACTGAGATGTTATTGCCATTCAAAGATGCCAGTATTCAGAACATCTTATTGTTGAATGGAGGTTTAGGGTTAGAAGGGGTGGAATTTGGTGAAAGTTTATTATGAATACCTACACTCCCTCCCTCCCTCCCTCCCTCCCTCCCTCCCTCCCTCCCTCCCTCCCTCCCTCCCTCCCTCCCTCCCTCCCTCCCTCCCTCCCTCCCTCCCTCCCTCCCTCCCTCCCTCCCTCCCTCCCTCCCTCCCTCCCTCCCACCCTCCCACCCTCTCTCCCTCCCTCCCTCCCTCCCTCCCTCCCAGGTTGGAAGTTGGGGCTGTGTCAGGCCCTGGTATGCAAGATTTGGATGCTGCTTTTGAGGGTCAAAGAATAGTATATTAGGAATTTTGCAGTGGATGTCAATTACCATTTCTTAGTAAATGCCTTCTGCTCTGCCAATAAAATCCTGAGAAAGCTGGACACAAAACCCTTCTCATAGATATATGCCTCTTCTCAATAAGAGTATCTGGAAATGCTAGTACCTTTGCAGAAGGTACTAGCTATGCATCTTCAAGGTCCTGATATTTCCAGATTTTCTTCGAAATCTGGACTTGATATTGTACCTTGGAAACTTGTCTTTATACCTCTTGCAACAAGTTAACAAAATCAAATGTCCAACCAACAGTTGCAATGTGAAACCCATTAGACTTTTTACTTGCATAGTCCAAGTGGTGACTTGGACAGATTGGTCATATTTGTTGTGAGGAAGTTGAGTGGGCTAGGTCCCTGCCGGGTGACTCACCTGGAGGGACCTCTGGAAATGATTCATGGATTCAAGGTTAATATTCTCCACTTTGACCATGGAGAATTTGAACTTTGATATGTGAATAAACATGTGCACAAAATCTAGCTGCTGGGAATTTACATTGGCACAAAGGGAATGTTTAGTTCTTTTTATCTACCACACAGTTAATATCATGACTGGGTAGCAAAAATGTTAATTTTGAGAGAGTTATTTTACTCATGTAATTCTTGTAATTTCCTCCACACTTATGCAAATAAGAGTGCAGACTTTGCTCTTTTCATCAGTTGAAGCTAAAACGTTCCTATATTAGGTGAACAAAAATTATCTGTATAGTCACTAGGGAATGTAGTAAAGCATTTATGACAGAGGATTCCCTTCCTTTAAAGTAATGACCAAAGGGTGCAAAGGACAAGGTTGATTGGCCCATTGAAAACTTTAAATTCCATTATTGAATGGGAATAAAAGAAAAAGTAAGTATTAATTTTTGTATATATGTGCTTAGCAGATATATGTGTTATAACAGTTTTTCCCCAGTCAAAATCATTTCATTTTTTACTGAATTAAAGATGGGTTGATAGATATATTGATGATTAGTTTGATAAATATATACTGTGTGAAGTACTTAAATATAGATATCCTAGATTGAAATAGAAAAACAAATCTCAGGGACACATTTTTACCTCAGGCTTCTTGAGTAAAATGAGGCAAGTCATCTCTTCAAAATGAGAAGCTCCCCATAGGTTGTAATTTTTGTCTGATGAACATGGGACAGGTCTCAGTTTACTCAGAAGGGGAGTAGTTTTAGATGTATGGCAGCAATAGCTTTTCAAGCCTATATTAATGATAAAGGTATCCAGATTGTTCATTTTCCTTACTCTTATTCAAAAAGTGTCCTTTATATGTCCTGGTCAGTCTTCCTGAATAAAATGAAGCACACATTTACTGATCACTGCAAGCTAACACAGGGTAGAAGTAAATTAAATGCAAAACAAAATATTTACATTTGAAAAGTTTGCATACTCATCTTTTCAGTTAAGTATTTATAGTAAACTTACACTTTTTTCAGTTTAAATATTTTAAATGCAGAAATTTGGTGCAGTGGACTAAAGAAGTTATATTGTATTTTTCTTACAAGAAGGTTGTCTTTTTGACATTTCACTGTTTGTAATTATATATGTATGTATATATATATAATGCTTGCACTCTGCTGCTGGCTCGTGTCTAGTTTCATGGCATTATCAACTTGTGCAATTTTGA
>NC_061856.1:17257887-17282887 GCF_019202785.1 Penaeus chinensis
CACAATTTTATACTTAATAACATGTATTCATAAACACTCCAGACATCTTTTACTGGGCACTTCTTGCATCTCTGGAATAGCTTGATTCAATGTATTTATAGGGGCAGAGTTGTTGTGAAGTTGCTGCTCATGCTTTGAGTGCTTTCAGGTGCACCAACACGTGTGATACTCGAGAGAGGCCAACAATTGGCAGCATGAAAATGGATTGCCAAGAGGAAAAGCCTGAGCGCTCCATTCCCCTTACAGAGAGTCAGCAAGAGTGCCTTGTGGCTCTTATCCGTGAGAAAAAAGATGTGGTGCTGTGCAAGAGTCAGGAACCCAAGCTGCTTAGCATAAAGAAGCGTGTCTGGAAAGAAATTACAGAGAATTTTAACTCCTTAAACCCTGGCCAGAAGCCACGCAACACTGCTCAGCTGAAGAGAGCTTTGGATCACATAAAACGCCGGTAAGTTTTAGTTCACATTTTCTCTTAGACTAAACTAAATTTAACACCTTATTATTAAAAACATCACACTATTTTGGTTTACGGGTGAATCTGGGTACATCACCAGGGTCTTATGTTATAAATATATTTAGATTTTAGAGTAACACAAGTTGTGTCATTTGCACCATATTATGCTTCTCCATCCTGTTTTAAGGCCTGCAGTAGGTCTATTATATCTTTAAACATAATAGCTTGTGTGGTAGGATAGTGAAGAATATTCAAAGCACAAATCAGAAAGGTGTTATTGAAAAAAGATGTATCTAACAAATCCTTGGCTATTAATCTTAGTCTGAAGAGTCATTAATTACAGAGCACTTTTAAAGTCAAGCAAAAAATTAGTGAAACATCATTATTTCATATCTGCCCAATGAAATTGATTGATTCCTTTTAAAAATAACTTGGTGATTAATATCCTAACCTCAGATGTAAATGTACTTAAAAATTCTTTGCTTCCAGTGTGAAGGAGGAGCAGTCCAAGTACCGTCGCAGAGTTCTTGCCAATGGAGTAGGTCCACCACCAGATCCTCCAAAATTTACAGAGGCGATGATGGCAGCGATGGAGATCATGGGGCAGGAATTATCAATGAATGACATCCCATTTGTGTGATTATGTGTGTGTATGTTTAAGTGTATATATGTGTGATTATGTGTGTGTATGTTTAAGTGTATATATGTGTGATTATGTGTGTGTATGTTTAAGTGTATATATGTGTGATTATGTGTGTGTATGTTTAAGTGTATATATGTGTGATTATGTGTGTGTATGTTTAAGTGTATATATGTGTGATTATGTGTGTGTATGTTTAAGTGTATATATGTGTGATTATGTGTGTGTATGTTTAAGTGTATATATGTGTGATTATGTGTGTGTATGTTTAAGTGTATATATGTGTGATTATGTGTGTGTATGTTTAAGTGTATATATGTGTGATTATGTGTGTGTATGTTTAAGTGTATATATGTGTGATTATGTGTGTGTATGTTTAAGTGTATATATGTGTGATTATGTGTGTGTATGTTTAAGTGTATATATGTGTGATTATGTGTGTGTATGTTTAAGTGTATATATGTGTGATTATGTGTGTGTATGTTTAAGTGTATATATGTGTGATTATGTGTGTGTATGTTTAAGTGTATATATGTGTGATTATGTGTGTGTATGTTTAAGTGTATATATGTGTGATTATGTGTGTGTATGTTTAAGTGTATATATGTGTGATTATGTGTGTGTATGTTTAAGTGTATATATGTGTGATTATGTGTGTGTATGTTTAAGTGTATATATGTGTGATTATGTGTGTGTATGTTTAAGTGTATATATGTGTGATTATGTGTGTGTATGTTTAAGTGTATATATGTGTGATTATGTGTGTGTATGTTTAAGTGTATATATGTGTGATTATGTGTGTGTATGTTTAAGTGTATATATGTGTGATTATGTGTGTGTATGTTTAAGTGTATATATGTGTGATTATGTGTGTGTATGTTTAAGTGTATATATGTGTGATTATGTGTGTGTATGTTTAAGTGTATATATGTGTGATTATGTGTGTGTATGTTTAAGTGTATATATGTGTGATTATGTGTGTGTATGTTTAAGTGTATATATGTGTGATTATGTGTGTGTATGTTTAAGTGTATATATGTGTGATTATGTGTGTGTATGTTTAAGTGTATATATGTGTGATTATGTGTGTGTATGTTTAAGTGTATATATGTGTGATTATGTGTGTGTATGTTTAAGTGTATATATGTGTGATTATGTGTGTGTATGTTTAAGTGTATATATGTGTGATTATGTGTGTGTATGTTTAAGTGTATATATGTGTGATTATGTGTGTGTATGTTTAAGTGTATATATGTGTGATTATGTGTGTGTATGTTTAAGTGTATATATGTGTGATTATGTGTGTGTATGTTTAAGTGTATATATGTGTGATTATGTGTGTGTATGTTTAAGTGTATATATGTGTGATTATGTGTGTGTATGTTTAAGTGTATATATGTGTGATTATGTGTGTGTATGTTTAAGTGTATATATGTGTGATTATGTGTGTGTATGTTTAAGTGTATATATGTGTGATTATGTGTGTGTATGTTTAAGTGTATATATGTGTGATTATGTGTGTGTATGTTTAAGTGTATATATGTGTGATTATGTGTGTGTATGTTTAAGTGTATATATGTGTGATTATGTGTGTGTATGTTTAAGTGTATATATGTGTGATTATGTGTGTGTATGTTTAAGTGTATATATGTGTGATTATGTGTGTGTATGTTTAAGTGTATATATGTGTGATTATGTGTGTGTATGTTTAAGTGTATATATGTGTGATTATGTGTGTGTATGTTTAAGTGTATATATGTGTGATTATGTGTGTGTATGTTTAAGTGTATATATGTGTGATTATGTGTGTGTATGTTTAAGTGTATATATGTGTGATTATGTGTGTGTATGTTTAAGTGTATATATGTGTGATTATGTGTGTGTATGTTTAAGTGTATATATGTGTGATTATGTGTGTGTATGTTTAAGTGTATATATGTGTGATTATGTGTGTGTATGTTTAAGTGTATATATGTGTGATTATGTGTGTGTATGTTTAAGTGTATATATGTGTGATTATGTGTGTGTATGTTTAAGTGTATATATGTGTGATTATGTGTGTGTATGTTTAAGTGTATATATGTGTGATTATGTGTGTGTATGTTTAAGTGTATATATGTGTGATTATGTGTGTGTATGTTTAAGTGTATATATGTGTGATTATGTGTGTGTATGTTTAAGTGTATATATGTGTGATTATGTGTGTGTATGTTTAAGTGTATATATGTGTGATTATGTGTGTGTATGTTTAAGTGTATATATGTGTGATTATGTGTGTGTATGTTTAAGTGTATATATGTGTGATTATGTGTGTGTATGTTTAAGTGTATATATGTGTGATTATGTGTGTGTATGTTTAAGTGTATATATGTGTGATTATGTGTGTGTATGTTTAAGTGTATATATGTGTGATTATGTGTGTGTATGTTTAAGTGTATATATGTGTGATTATGTGTGTGTATGTTTAAGTGTATATATGTGTGATTATGTGTGTGTATGTTTAAGTGTATATATGTGTGATTATGTGTGTGTATGTTTAAGTGTATATATGTGTGATTATGTGTGTGTATGTTTAAGTGTATATATGTGTGATTATGTGTGTGTATGTTTAAGTGTATATATGTGTGATTATGTGTGTGTATGTTTAAGTGTATATATGTGTGATTATGTGTGTGTATGTTTAAGTGTATATATGTGTGATTATGTGTGTGTATGTTTAAGTGTATATATGTGTGATTATGTGTGTGTATGTTTAAGTGTATATATGTGTGATTATGTGTGTGTATGTTTAAGTGTATATATGTGTGATTATGTGTGTGTATGTTTAAGTGTATATATGTGTGATTATGTGTGTGTATGTTTAAGTGTATATATGTGTGATTATGTGTGTGTATGTTTAAGTGTATATATGTGTGATTATGTGTGTGTATGTTTAAGTGTATATATGTGTGATTATGTGTGTGTATGTTTAAGTGTATATATGTGTGATTATGTGTGTGTATGTTTAAGTGTATATATGTGTGATTATGTGTGTGTATGTTTAAGTGTATATATGTGTGATTATGTGTGTGTATGTTTAAGTGTATATATGTGTGATTATGTGTGTGTATGTTTAAGTGTATATATGTGTGATTATGTGTGTGTATGTTTAAGTGTATATATGTGTGATTATGTGTGTGTATGTTTAAGTGTATATATGTGTGATTATGTGTGTGTATGTTTAAGTGTATATATGTGTGATTATGTGTGTGTATGTTTAAGTGTATATATGTGTGATTATGTGTGTGTATGTTTAAGTGTATATATGTGTGATTATGTGTGTGTATGTTTAAGTGTATATAGTGTGTGTGTGTGTGTGTGTGTGTGTGTGTGTGTGTGTGTGTGTGTGTGTGTGTGTGTGTGTGTGTGTGTGTGTGTGTGTGTGTGTGTGTGTGTGTGTGCACGTGTGTGTGTGTGTGTGTGCACGTGTGTGTCTGTGTGTGTGTAGTTCACATATATAAATAAACATATATAAATCATACGCATAAAGACATACCAACACACACACACACACACACACACACACACACACACACACACACACACACACACACACACACACACACACACACACACAGATATATATAAATATCCATATCCATACATTTGGCTTTACATATTTATAGGCTTGGCCGTTATGTTGAATGTACAAGTGCTGGAGCATGCCGAATTGAAACGGTGTGACTGGAGAGAAAGGTAGGATGCAAAAGAGGACTATAAGCTTGACTTTATTTGCGAGAACTGCATAGTAGGGTCTGTCTGTGAAGTGAGGTGTGGCCTTCTGTCTGTCTGTGTGTCTGTCAAAGATAACGAATAATGGAAGACATACAGACCAAACAGATAGAAAAATGTGTAGAGACATAAAAAAAAAAAAAAAAAATGAGCACAGCATTTTCCGCATTTTTTATTCATTTTCCCTGGTGGCATTGGGATATATATATATATATATATATATATATATATATATATATTATATATATTATATATATTATATATATATATGTATATGTGTATGCATATATATGTGTGTGTATGTTTAAGTGTATATATGTGTGATTATGTGTGTGTATGTTTGTGTGTGTGTGTGTGTGTGTGTGTGTGTGTGTGTGTGTGTGTGTGTGTGTGTACACGTGTGTGTGTGTGTGTGCACGTGTGTGTCTGTGTGTGTGTAGTTCACATCTATAAATAAACATATATAAATCATACGCATAAAGACATACCAACACACACACACACACACACACACACACACACACACACACACACACACACACACACACACACACACACACACACACACACACACACAGATATATATAAATATCCATATCCATACATTTGGCTTTACATATTTATAGGCTTGGCCGTTATGTTGAATGTACAAGTGCTGGAGCATGCCGAATTGAAACGGTGTGACTGGAGAGAAAGGTAGGATGCAAAAGAGGACTATAAGCTTGACTTTATTTGCGAGAACTGCATAGTTGGGTCTGTCTGTGAAGTGAGGTGTGGCCTTCTGTCTGTCTGTGTGTTTGTCAAAGATAACGAATAATGGAAGACATACAGACCAAACAGATAGAAGAATGTCGGCAAGCCTGGCAGAGAAGCCTGGCTTTGTATCGGTTTTGCACGTGATGAATTTCTAGTCGCAGCAAGAAGCAGATATTGCACAGTTATGACGGTTATATATATACGAGGATACAAATGAATTAACATTATGAACATATGTGAAATAAAATATAGACATTAGCTTAATGTAAAACCCAAGGATTACAGAACTGTATTAAGCGGGTAACATACAAACACAACTTATACAAACACAACTTATACACAGACACATACTATCTTAAGGGCAATTTATATATCGTTGGGGAAATTTGATATTTATGTTTTTTTTTTTTTTTTTTTTACAAAAATATGCATTCTTTTAAAACAAGACAGGTATAAGAAGCCCGGGTTTGATGTAAATGCAAAGCATAGTATAGCGACAACGTATGTCTAGATCAGCAACAATACTCAACCCTTGACAGCTGTTTCATAGCTTATTTTATCTACCTTAATGTGATATTAAATTCTCTGTGGATCAACTTTTCTTTTCTTTTTAGAAACTTATAAGTACCTGTTGCTTTGGTTAAAAAAAAAAAAAAATATATATATATATATACTAACATTATTTATACAATTTAAACAGAACAACATGCATTTGCCTCTACTAAAAAAAAAATATATATATATATATATACATATATATATATATTGGTACACTTCGAAAAGATGCAGAATTCAAAATTAAATACATACAAGGTGGGAAAACTTTGTCAACAATTTATATAAATGTCAGATATTGCGTACTGCCTACGAGTGTGAAAGCACCCTCCTCACTCTGAGATAAATGACAACTACTTGGTGAAGTGCATAGGCTAAGAAGCTGGAGACTAATAGTTTATTGATTTTCTATCCCTTCATTGGAAGAGGCGTTCGACAGGGATGTGTGCTTAGCCCAGACCTTTTCAACCTTTACTGTGAGATTATTCTTCGAGAAATAACACCATTAGAGAGGATTTTCGTCGGAGGACACAACATTAACAACTTGAGATATGCCAACGATACGTCTTAATTGCAGAGTCAGAAGGAAAGCTACAAGAGATACTAGGCAGAGTGGTTGAATCCAGCAAAAAGAAAGGGCTTACCATAAACGGCAAGAAGACAGAATGTATGATGACTAGTAAACAAAAAACAGACAAACAGTGTAAGATACTGATCGGTGACACCCTAATAAAACAGGTACAGAAATTCAACTATCTTGGCAGCACGATAACGGAAAAGGGCAAATGTGACCAAGAAATTAGAAGACAAATCGGAATGGCAAAAGCGGCATTTGAGAAACTAGGCGACATAACGAAGAAAAACAAAATTTCTATGACGACTAAGATTAGAATGCTGAACTGCTATGTGTTTTCCATTCTCACATACGGTAGCGGATGCTGGACCTTGTCGCAAAGTATGGAGAAACGAATAGAAGCAGCAGAGATGTGGTTTCTTAGGAGAATGATGAGAATATCTTGGACAGAAAGATTAACAAATCAGGAAGTGTTGGAGCAGGAACAAAACGTTTTTTCTAGGAACCATCCGAAAAAGAACTTTTGGAACATGTAATGCGGAAGGAAGAGCTAAAGCATCTTAGTGTGACAGGCAGGATCAACGGAAAACGAAGCAGGGGCAGACAAAGAATAACATATATAGCAAGCATAAGTAGATGGACGAACGTAGCGGAGCGAGAACTGTTAAAGGCCACAAAGGACCGGAAGAGGTGGAAGTCCATGATCGCCAACGTCCCAGCAGGACACGGCTCCTGAGAGAGATCCCTTCATAACTCAAGCAGCCACTTTGGCAAATTGCTGCCACTTGACAAGAGACGGAGATGCCGTGGATGAGAGGATTGGCCAGGGAGTCACGCAGTCAATGGTCATCAGTGATAGTGCTAATGAAAAGAGTACATTAGATAACGGATTATCAGAAAAGGAATAATGTGATACTCCTTGCTTTTGATTTGTTGATGTGGGTCCCAGACAATCTGAGTATCATCAATGCGAAATGGCAGAGTACAAGAATAAAGAACTGTAGTAGTTCTGTGTAGTGAAATCAGGGCTGTGTGACACATTAACATCAAAGTTTATAGGTGTCATTCCATAGGTGTATTTAGGGGAGATGTCATTCCATAGACGTATTGTTGACTAAGAAGATATTGCAGGCTAACCTTCAGATGGCAGCATTGGAAAATATGGTTTGTAACAGTGAGTATGAAGGTGATGCAATGAACTGTGGTTCTTCACTTACTACCGGAGGATTACACAAGACTTTGCCAGGACTACAGCTCCTCCGCAATGAAGGATGAGTGGTTCGAGTGAGATGTAGAGTGCCAAGCGGCTCTTTACAGGTTGAGTGGGGCTGAATGCCCACTGCTACTGTACCCGACTACATTCAGGTGTATAACTTGGTCCATAGCATGGCCAAAATAGATTTATATTCAGCAAGGATATCCTTTTTTCTGTGATATCAAAGTACATATAACCTGGTGTGTCAGATTAATCTGGAAACACAAACATTCTTTCTGTTTGCTTAACAGAAGCACATAGGTAATGCTTTATAACTGAAAGAAAAAAAGAAAAAAAAAAAAAAAAAAGGGAAAAGGAAAACTGCTCAAATATCGTTTTACTAACCTTCTGCAAGCATTTCATTTGATTTTTATTCGTTGCATAAGAATATGTTATTTGGTGTTCCTGGAGGAATCTGCAATCCCCTTCAGCCAGAAGACTTGTATGGTAAAATTGTAAAATACATGCAGCAAACGATTTGTTCATCAATTAAATGAAAACTATATTTCAATGATTACACTCGATTTTTTAATGCTATACTTTGAATCGAATCTGAATAGTTCACCAATATTGTGACTGCACATAATAAGTAAAGTGATTATGTAGAACTTCATATAAAGTTTTGTAATATTCTTTTGGCCGTGCAAACACACTCTGTAAACAACATGAATCTGTTTGAAATACATATTCATATGTGTTAATAAATATTTTGTTGTTAGAGCATGACGATCTAGTGAAATTTTTCATGTTTTAGTGCTTTCCCCATATTGCCCAACAGTGAGAGATATTTATTGGAAAGTGGTGGCCACCGCATTTTTTTTTTTTTTTTTTTTTTTTTTTTTTTTTTAACGATGTTACTCGAGTACCGAAAATCCGGAAATTGTAAAAATGCATTTCTGGATGAAGGCTTATTTGAGGTGGGGCTTATTCTAGGGGTTGGCTTATTAAATTGTATGGTAGATATTTCAAACTGTATGGTAGATATTTCAACAGAAAAATACCCATCTTACCTTTTCTCATCGGTGTATCTGGGGCGTCGCCTTATCTCATCGGTGTATCTGGGGCGTCGCCTTATCTCATCGGTGTATCTGGGGCGTCACTTCATGCTTTGTGTTGGGAGGGTAATGACACTTTAGCCCTGTCAAAACCGTAGAAGTTGCCCATTCTGTAAGAAAAACGTGCCCTGCAGCGGCCATTTTTGTCCTGCAAGAAGACGATATTTTCATAATTAGGAGGGTGAGACACCAACCCAAACCCCCACTCAAGTGACGCCTCTGAGTGTATCATTGAAATGGGAATAGATAATATTGTACTCAGGCTTTCAAGCCAATATTGTATAAATAATTAAACGTTTTGTGAAAAGGGTTTTTGGCTTTGCGGATGGTCGAGTGGTAGAAAAATAAACAGCAAAAGAAGATGTGCATAAGTCCATGCAGGGACACCTACAACAGGGGGCAGCGGGGTCAATTGCCCCTCCTGCTCTGAGAAGAAAAAAAACCTTAATTCTTTAATTTTGCTATTATTTTACCCTCATTTTTCATGCTTTTGACCCCCTTGACTAGATATGCTCCAGGCGTCTATGTGTAAATGTTTGCAGATTAATTTACCTTTTACCGTCAAATGTATTTTACTAAGTTCTAGGTCTACTCTCGCCGACCACATACACGATCCAAAATACATGGCAATCTTCTCTGTCAACGTCTAATTAGCCTTTACCAGGCAGTACATGGAAAAAAAAAAAAAAAAAAAAAAAAAAAACGAATTATCGGTTCCCGACCTAATACGCAAATAATCTAAATTCCATATATTACCTCACAATGCAACCCATGGCATCTGAGTCGATTCAGGACCACAAGAGCTTTCTCATTTCTCAAAACACTTGCGCCTGCCTATCTTGACTTAGAGTTAACTAACATCAATGAGAATTGCCCACATCTACATGTGCCGAATGGCCGAATGCCAAAAGCAAGGCCGAAAGAACGAAGGGGAGAACAAAATGGGTAAGCTCCTATATATGCAAGTACCTGAGGATGAGTTCCATAAGCATTACTCTGCCAAAATATTACCTAGAACAGACTTTATGATGCAAACCTCTTGAGATGGCAATCCTCGGTTAATCCTCGAACAGTAGATCGGTATGCTGTGTAATGCTTGGAGTATTCGAGACAAAAGGGTATTAAATACGTAATTGACGAAATAGCTGCATGTGCAGAATAATGGGCCTAAGCAGTTTCTTATAAGGGAAATGTCCTAGTTAAATTGTGAACTATAAACCTAGATTTCCAATGTTCTAGTAGTTCTAAAATTAACCTTACTATAATTTTAACATTTTCATGGACTCAATTTTCCTATTAAAAGGGAGGGCTTGTTTGTTAAAAGTAATTCGGAGGCGAGGGATTATTTGAGCGGGGGGACCTTCTCAAAGGTGTAGGCGTAATCAAGGACTTTTGGTAATGTCTAAGTATTGGAAAGAAAGCTTAAAATAAAACTTTTTTTTTTTTTTTTTTTTTTTTTTTCTTGGTAGGGGCACCGTAGGTAAACATAAAGATTGCTCTCGTTCTTGGAGTGGCAGTGTAGAATGAACTTTTTAAAATTTCACTCTTTTTGAAAATTATTGGGCCGCGGGGCGCCCCCCCCCCCCCTCGCCCCTCATGTGTCCGTCCCTGTTCTTGGGATCATAGTCATAAAGGTAGACTATTTTATATTATATCGTATTACATATCCCCATAACAAATGGAATTTGAAAAGAAAACATGTATAAGTACATTATATATGTATATATGTATATATACACATACACACACAACTCTTGAGCTGAAACTACTGCACATCAATGTACACTTGCCTGCACTCATACTTATTACACCCGATTCCGTTGGACAGTAGAAGTGGCAAATCTAGTATTTGTTTACATGCTCATGCTACGTACGATTTGAATGGATTGGAGCTTGGGATTAATCTGATACAAAATTCGAAACTAAGCATTGAACTTGTACCCTGATAATACTTGTGCTATTCTTATTTTCTTTTATAAACAAAATATTTGGATAGTTATCATGGAGGTGATGTATCATACAAACATATGTGTTTCCCCACAGCTTGTACAAATGCTATGTTGATTGGCTCATTATCTGGAAGAGGCATAGTTGTGCACGATAACAAGCACACATCGCATTGTTTCCTTCTGTAAGACCTCCCATGTTACCTTCTCATCACAAAGCCTGCTCACTGGGTGACTAAAGCAATGGTGTCAAATATCTTTGACGGAAATCAGTCTAGACACTGTAAAGCTACTCTATTTATGCCATACATCCGAACGTTTCCCTTTTTATCATGTCATTTCATTTTAACATTTTTATATTTTCTCCTCTAATGATGACTTTGTATGTAAAGGCACCTGACACACTAATCGAGGGGGCAAGTCGCACGTTGAAAAATATCGAACAAATCGGATCTCGGCGTCGCGCGCAGGACGTACGTGGCAAATGCAACATGCCACGCCACCTCTGTGTAAAATGTTCCATATATTTCCGGATGTTCGTTTTCAGATGACGTCCCACGTGGCATGACAGTGAACTAATCAACACCACATTTGTATAAGCTGTTGAGCAATACAAATGTTTGTATGATGCAACATCACCCCAGTAAAATAACTCTCTCCATAACTATATTTATTAAAATAGTTTGTTTGTGAGAAAAGAAAAATCAATATAAATATTTGCAGAGCGTATTATGCACTATAATGCCTTGTCTCAAATTTTGTATCAGAATGATCTCATGCTCCAATCCATTCAAGTCGTAAGTAGAACGAAATTGTAAAATACAGTTGCCGCTTTTGCTGTCCATCCCAGTGCTAAACAGACCAAAGCTCTGAGTATACGAAAGTAGCGTACTTATAAAGAGATAATAACTACTCTCCCTAAAGTATGTCGCTAGGATGATCACTGAACCAACTAGACCACACACCCCAAAGAATATACTATCCAATGGTTATAATATTCCACATACATCCTTTTTAGACTCTTTGATAGAATAATAATAATCCTCGGTGGTAGTTCAAGTACTTTGTGATCTGTGTAAGTTACTTATTCATACCACGGTGTTACTACAGTATTTCATCTTTTACCGATACCTCAGTAAATATGACATAGTATTTGAAATTTTGAATTGGTTCCACTATGGTTATGATGATTGTTTATAAAATTTTGTTATCATTTTTTTAAATAAGAGTAGATGGGTAATGTCTATGGAGTTGGGCGAATCTAGTACTGGGTCGCAAACTCATGTTCATTGGATCGCCACATAATGATGATGATTATATATTTATAAATGTATATACATGTACACACACACACACACACACACACACACACACACACACACACATACACACACACACACATACACACATATATATATGTATATACACATACACACATATATAAGTATATGCGTAGATATACATATATGCGCACACACACACACACACACACACACACACACACACACACACACACACACACACACACACACACACACACACACACACACAGGAATATGCAACTGGGTTTGATTTTGAAGAACCCTGCTCTAGGTCATACCTGAACCATAGAGGTTGTCTGGGCCGGTGAGTTAAATATCTATTTGAACTTATGATATTATGTTACCTTGTTACCATTGCGTACCAAATAGTATGCCTTTATATCCCAGAGGTAAAGAGGTACCCTCTCTAAACTGTGAAAGATGGTACAATCTAATTGATAGGTGCTAAAAAAGTAGTAGTCGACTATGATCAATGAACAGGACTCTGCCCATAGAGTCGAGGTGAAGAGACAAAGAGAGATGGGCATCAATCACGTGACCTAGCACCTTGGATCAGATAGCTGGGTTAGGATTAACTAGCGAGATGGCGCCATGTTCACAACCTGCGTTGCTAGAATATTGGGTACATGCAGGAATGGCTTCCTATACATTCTATATATAGATTTCTACCTCCGGAGTTTGATTCAGGAATATTAATAGTAAGTTTAAAGATAATTTCATAGTTGTTTAGTCTCGGGAGAGTCGCGCAACAGTTTAAAAAAAACAGTTATGGATTCTAATAAATTAGTTATTTTTTTTTATTTATTTATTTTTTTTTTTTAATTAAAAACGCTCTGTGTGACTACCATGCTCATGGATGTATTTTTTGTGGCAAAAATAAATTTGCAAAATGACCAGCCATACATTCACGAATCACGAATTTCAGAGTTTCTTGGATACTTGAGGGTTACTTATACTCACACACACACATATTGCAGTGGCCCCGTGAGGCCCAGTGATTAATAGTTGTCCCCCTTGCGTCGTTTCCGTTGTGCCAAGGGGCGCCACCTATCGAGACATTTTGTTTCTAATACGTTTTAGACCAATGTTTCAGCAATATGTAACAAAATATTTGTACTTCTGATATTACCAAAGAACCTCTCTGGGTGTATATAATAGATATAACTAATAACAATAAAAATGAATATAATGTATTAAATATTATCATGAGGACCCACCAATTCCCGCCTCTCGCCAGTTGACTGAGAGGAACTGAGAGGATACATTTTGTATCGGTCTATACGAGGTAAGTATTCAAGGATTAATGTATTTCCCTATGTTTAGTCCGGAAGGGCCACGTAGTTTCCTATAAATAAAGGGAGATTTTTTTTTTTTTTTTTTTTTTTTTGTATTTTGTTTACTTTACCTACACCTCCAGTTCCTTGACTTTGAGTTAACCGCCTTAATATTATTTTCCCGAAATATATTTATCCCTCTGCACATATCACATTCTTTTCGTTTGCTTATTTTAGTTTGCTAAGTTTTAAGTATTATTTAAAAGGGGGCGGACACAATCGGCTCAATCAGTGGTGTACCGCCCATATGGAGCCGCACACCACAATACTGGACTGCACTGCTTAAGAAGAGCCCAGCGCTGTCTGGACCTTGTATCTGGGGAGTGTTGCAGGATAGGACTAAATATCTATGCAGCCAAATAAAAAGCCATGGCTCTGAGACACAATGTTCAAGGTATAAGTCTGCGTGTCCAGGGAATGGGCCTAGAGTGGGTTCAGGTCTTCCAATTCCTTGGGGAATGGGTCGAACGAATGCAAGAGTATCATAAGAGTAATGACTGGGAGACAAATATGAGTAAGACGCAAAGTACTAAGATCATTCTGTGCACATGCAATACGTCCCTGTGTGGATTATGTTTCTGTCGCCCTGATTGCTACCAAGACAAAACAGAAAAGTTGGAGACAGTCCAAAATAAAGTTGCCAGGATTATTCTGGGTCCTCAACCTCCTCATGGAAGCAAATCTTTTCCCCCTGGACTCCTGAATTGATTTAATGGCAACAAAATTCCTTTCAAATGTCATCAGGCAACCCGGAACTTTTTGCAAACAACTCCTGGCTGTCACATACAGCGAGGGTGTTAACACGCTGTCAGCTCAAAGAGCAGCTACTTGCTAAGGGCATGAACTCCTCCCACCCTGACTACACTGAATCACCGCCGTTTTCTGTCATGAGCTTGTCAAGGAGAAAAAAATCAATACCCCTGCCTAGACTGAAGGCAGAAGACGAGAGGGTCATTGCAGCCATTATTCCTCCGGGTAGATTATAGAATCTACTTCACGGATGGATAAGTCGATCCTGTAACCCACACTGCAGGTGCGAGCTTTGCAGCAAGGGATGCCACAAAATCCATGGGGTAACAGATAACGCCTCATCGCAGAGGCAGTTGCGATCATGGGAGCTCTAGTCCGCGCGTCCTTGAAGGAAGGACACGTGGTTATATATACAGATTCAATAGCTGACACAGACATACTACAGCATATCCAGTGACAACATCTACCTCCTGACCACTTTGCTTGCCATAGCACAGAGGGTTCATCATAAACTGGGTTCCCAGCCACATAGACATTAGAGGCAACGAGCTTGCTGACGACTCGAAACTGGCAGGGGTATACCCCAAATCCCATGATCATTCACCCAAACCGAAAAATCTTAAGACACAAGTCCAATGCCATAGGACTAGTCACCCTCCTGCAGCTACAGACAGGAAGCGAGAACCTCCCCCTCGGCCCGATGGTACTCAGATAACACAGGCTATGAGCCATTGGCACTCTCTGAAGTAGTTCTTCACAGAATCAGACTGACTGACGCGCGAAAAAGCCGTAAAGCCCTATACTTGTTCAGTGGTGAATGCAATATTTCGGACCGCCCTACGGTTGTCCTTTATTGCCGACTTCCAAAGGAGGAAGGAGTAAGAAGAAAAAAAAGTAAACTTTTTAACTGCAAGAATTTGCAGTATCCGTTTTGAGAAAGACTATGAAAGAAGGTTGAATTTGACAATTCCTCGACGCTTGAGTACCTTGAAGTAGGATGTTACACCATCGAAACACATTTCAAAAGTAGAAGGTAACTACTGAAATAGAAATTATTGTTAGATAAAAGTGGAAGGGTTTTGGAAGTTATAGGAAATGTCTCACATTGTAATAATTTGTATGGTATTGTTATTATCATCATTAACATTATTGTTATTATGATCATTATAACCAATGCTGTTATTGTTATAATAATAATAACGATAATAATGATCATAATAATAATAACAATAACAGCAGCAACAACAGAATCAGTAATGATAATAACTGTAAAAGTAATAACAATAACAATGTTTAGTATGATAATGATAACGATAATAGTAATAATGATGATGATAACAATAATTATTACGTTAATGACGTCAATAGTAATAATATTATAATATTAATATTATTATTATCATTATTAATATCGACAACTGAATAGGTAATCCACATTATTATTACCATCACCAGTGTCATAATTATCATTAAGATTTTTTATTATTAATGTTATTACTATTACTTTTACTATGAGTATAACTATTGTGATATAGTCTGAGATACCGCCTTGCATCTATTTTAAAAGTAGACCGATGTCATTAACATTATCATAATTATCATTATTTTTATTACCATTATTATCATTACCATGATCATTGTTATTACCATTATCACCATTCTTATTATCATTATCATCATCATTATCATTATCAATGTACCATATTCATGTTGAAAAGTTATGTATGAGAATGAATACCTGCACAATAAAAAATACATAATTGACCGGTTTGAGCATATAATATAATCGAAACCGGTCAAAGACATCTCTTGAATTGTGAAGATATTGATTCTCATTCATACCTTTTTCTTATTTATCACTATCAATATTACAATCCTTATCAGTTCATATTAATTTTCAATATCATAATCATTATCATAATCAGTATAATAATCATCATGAATATCATAATCATTATTATTAATATTGCAAATTCTTGCATGGCATGGGTGAAAGATGGCACTTCACTATCTTTCCTCTATTCTGCAATGTACATCAAGCTGCCACTACAAGAGTCAGAGGCAGCGCTGGTCACAACACCTGCAATTAAGTTGGTTTTCTGCGTTTAAATAAACTTAATTACCATTATTATTATCAATACTTTTATCTATCTAATCACAATGACTATAATAATCATTATTGATTTAGTTATTTCAACTATTATTATCATTGTTATTATTATCATATTATCTCAGATACTTTCCTCTTGTACCTTCTTTGGTATCATTAGCTTTAAACTCGGTGATACAAGGTATCCTGGGGTAAGATCGGCAACTGATCAGGAAATCCATTTCCCACCCCCGAGGTGTTAAAATTATATTGATATTAATTACTTTACTTGTACAGATTAACCAAAACCTGTCAGCATTCCCGAAGATCTTCCAAATGATGATGACTGCCATACTGAAATAAAAATTAAAACTAAGTAAAATATACGATATATACCTACAAATAATCTTTAATGGCTGATAAAACTAAGTAAAATATACGATATATACCTACAAATATTTTTTTATGGCTGATAAACACCTGACAGAAACGAACACTGTGGAATTCCAAATATGCTAATATTACGAACTAAAATAATCCTAAAAATCAAGACTTGGTAACACATTAAAATGTAATGTTAAAACTCGCTGGCAACTGTGCGCGCAACTTGTTTGTAAACATCAGGCGTGGTGAATATAAAAAAAATCTGGAGTGACAAATATAAAATTGGTTATTTCTTTGGGTAGATAAGTTAAATATTTTACGACAATATATCTCAAAGAAAGAGCAACGGATAACAGATAAAGCTGCCGTTGCAACATGGGAGAGTAGTCCTACTTTTACACAACCTCGCTCCTGCCATCTAGTGGTCATCTCCACAAGCTTTTTCCAAAACAAACATCACATTTGAATGAAATAGAAGCCCTCAAGATTCGACGTCTAGACACCGTAGTGTGAACAGTGTCTCTAAAAGTCTTCCAAACGAACTATAACAATATTGAAAATACCCAAATTGATCCAGGGGAAGATCCTGGAACCTCAATGGTTTTAGAAACAGAAAAAAACAAACAAAAGTAAAAGGAAAAAGAACTCTGATAACGAAGACCCGCTCTCGAAACTCCGGCGAAACAGCTCATCTGAAACGCAAGTAGAAACCCAACAAAATATAATTCTGATTCAATTACAAGGGGAGTCATATACCTCAAACTTCAATAATCCAATAAAATTAACAGAGGCAATTAATACGTCAGAATTCCAAAAATACATCAAAGAAAATACCCTAAGAGTACTAGGAACAGGAAAAACCATAAGGTTTGAGGTATATAACATCTCAAAAATAAGACCACTTAATGAAATAAAAAAACTAAGCAATTGGGAAATCATATGCAAACAGCCATCTTCCAGTTAAAACACAGGATGTACCTATGGAACCATTTTCCTTGAAGAGACAGAACTGAATATAGAAAGTCTAAAAGAAAAAATCAGGGCAATTGGCGGTCAAAATTCAAACATCATTGAAATAATGAGAATAAAAAAGAAAAATAAGGAAATAAACAATAAACAAAAATGGATTGAAAGAAAATCCATAAGATTAACTTTTCAAGGAAAACTCCCAGAAAGAGTGGTAATTGGGCATATTTCATATAAAGTAAATCAGTATACCTTCCCAATTCCCAAGTGCTATAATTGTCAGATGTATGGTCATGGCACCATAACATGTAAAAACAAACAAAGGTGTAGCAAATGCAGTGGAGTTAATCACATATTCAAAGATTGTAATAACGACCCATACTGTTTTTACTGCAAGGAAAACCACAGTCCAACAGACATTAACTGTAAATATCATAAAAGGGCACAAGAGATAAACAAAAACAACATAACACCAAATAACCAAGAAGTGAAAAAACAATTACAAAAGTTAAAACCATTAACAGATGAAGACCAGAAACAACACAAAAACAGAACATCAAATGACACTTTAAGAAACAACAACACACAAACAGCAAACCCCCCACAAAACATAAACAGAACACAATCCAACCCTGAAAACACCAGACAAACATACGCACAAACACTAACCCAAGAACAAAGCCTAACTCTCGAACAGAGAACCCCCACAAGACTGAAAAGACAAAAAGAAAGCAAAGACTTAACTCCAAACATAACAGATGACAAAACAAAAGAAAACAATCAGACTCCAAAAAGGAAACAAAGCTCTACAAGTAAAAACACAGAAACTAACAGAACAGAACAATCGCCCACAACATGGACATTACCAACACCAATACAGAACACAAAGACATACAAAACAAACAAAAATGACAAGCAAATAACTTCTCATGGGTTTCCTTCAGTAAAAACATATACAAGATAATAACTAATATAGTAAATGACTTAAATGAAGGAAAATCAATTATCTCCATATTAAAGAAGTGCTACTAAATACAGGGCCGTTAATAAAAGAACTTATAGAGTATATTAATGAATAAACTAACACTATGGAACACAAGAGCAATAACAAACAAAGAAATTGAAATAAATTATTTAATATTCAAAGAAAACCCAGAAGTATTAGCATTATGTGAAACATGGCTAAAGGACAAAGACAAATTCAAAATCCCAAACTACCAAATAGTAAGAAAAGACAGGAAGAATCAAATAGGCGGAGGCCTAGCTTTCTGTATAAAAAATTCAATTCAATACAAGGAAATAAAATTAAATGATAACCAAGAATCCAAATTCGAAACACAAGCAATTAAAATACCTTTCAACAACAGATGGCTAAATATATTACTAATATATAACCCATGCAATAACATTTCAAAAGAAGAAATTGAACCCTATGCAAATCAATTAGACGAACCAAAGCTCATAATGGGAGATCTAAATGCTCACCACCCCTTCTGGGAACCAAACTTAAACTCAAAGCTAACAAACAAAACAGGCAAAAATGTTTTTGATTTTTTAACAAATAATTCCGAAATACTTCTAACTCCACCAGGACAAATAACAAGGATAGATCCTAAAACAGGCAAAACTTCAACTATAGACCTAATAAAAGGATCTCCAAATTTAAGCCATTTAGAAATAACTGTAGGCTCACATTTAAATAGTGACCATTTACCAATAATTGTAAAAAATAACAATCAAAACTCTCACTCTAATAAAGAAAGAAAATGGCACTTTACAAAAGAGGGATGGACCAAATATAAAAAAGAACTGAATAAATTTAAGGTAGAAAACACAATAAGCCTACCGACAATAGCTAACGTACTAAAGGAAATGGGCAAAAAATGTTTCAAGTTTGAAAACAATGTCACAAAAACTAAACCAAACAAACCATGGTGGAATGAAAACTGTCATAAAGAAAAGAAACAAAGCTTTTAATAAATGGAGGAAAAAGCCTAACAAAGAAAACGAAATAGAATATAAAAAACTTATGGCACAAAGTAGGCAAATAATTGAAACAGAAAAAAGAAAGGCCTGGGAAAACTTTTGTAGTGAACTAGATTTTAAGACCCCAACTAAGAAAGTATGGAATTTTATAAAGAAACAAACAGGTAAAATCTCTAACCAAAGTTATCCCATAATAAGCAATGATCTCCCAGTAACAAATGAAAACGATAAACTCAAGTTATTCAAAGAAGAATATAAAAAGATTATCGCAAAAGAACCAAAAATGATATCCTCTAGAGCAGAGATAGATAATTTACTAAATCTCCCAGCAACATTAAATTTAAACAAAAAAATAACAATGGAAGAATTACAAAGATCAATAAACAAAACAAAGAATGGAAAGGCATATTTGCCAGATGAAATTACATAAAAAAATTTACAAAAAGGCACCAGCCAATATTCTAAGAACAATTCTAACAGAAATAAACACTCAGTGGTTAAAAGGTGAATACCCAAATTAATATAAAAATGTATTAATAAACCCAATAATAAAACCTGGGAAAAATCAATCAGATATAAGTTCCTATAGATTTATAAGTAGAATCTCATGTCTAGGAAAAATATATGAAAACATCATAAACAGCAGAATTAACTGGTGGTTAGAAATAAATAATAAACTAGATGAAGACCAAACTGGTTTCAGACCAAATAGATCAACCACAGACTTGAATCAATAATAAATAAATCATTAAATTAAAAGAAATATGCTCTGGTAGTCTGTTTAGATCTAGAAAAAGCATTTGACTCGGCTAACCATGATGCTATTATAATAAAGGCAGCAAAACCACTAAAATGGTTAAAAAACTTCTTGGAAAACAGAACATATCAGATAATAATAGGTGAAAAAAGATCACAAAAAGAAAAAATATTAAAGGGAGTACCTCAAGGATCACCTTTAAGCCCAACATTATTTAACATACTCATGGCAGATCTGAGTCTTCCAAAAGAAATTAGCAAAATAATTTATGCAGGTGACATCACGTTAATATCTCAAAATAAGTATATCCTGAAGGCTACTAATGAATTAAAAAGTGCAATTAAAAACATAAAAGAATGGACTGATAGATGGGATTTAAAGATAAACATATAAAAAAGTAAACTCATGTGTTTCACCAAGAAAAGAATAAATAACATACCAGAAATAAGTATAGATAACGAAAAACTGATTTTCACAAATAATCACAAAATACTAGGTTTAGAATTTGATGCCCCAAAACTAAAATGGAATTCATACATTGTCAAAATTAGAACATCTGCTCAAAAAAGGATAGATTTAATGAGAAAACTGTCCTCATTATCGTGGGGAGCAAATAAGGAGACGTTGATAAGATTTTATAACATCTACATAAAACGAAAAATATTATACGGTTCCACAATATTCGGAACAGTAAAATACATAGATTTAAAAAGGCTAGAAACCATACAAAATGAAGCAATAAGAATAGCCACAGGATGTTTTAAGTCAACTCCGATAGTAGCACTACAAGCTTTAACAAATACAATGTTATTAAGACAAGAAATAAAACAACAAGAATGTATTCAGATGGCAAAAATTTTGCAAAAACAAGAAAATATGCCAATAAAAAAAATAATTTCGCAATCAATCAAGGAATATAGCCAGAATCCAGAGAAAGAAAATTTTGTTCAGAGAGTTATAAAAACATGTAAAGAACTAAGAATCACAATAACAACAAACGTCACCCCAAGCATAAATTGAATACCACCTTGGTTTGAAATACATCAACACACAGTAACTAAAATTATGTTAAAATTTTCAAAAGATACTCCAGAAGAAATAATCGGGAATCAATTTAATATGATGGATAACACAATATATAATAACCATAAGATATTCACTGATGGCTCCAAAATTGAAGAAGGCAATTCTACTTCAGCTGCAATTTATATTAAAGAAAAAAACATCACAACAATGTGGAAATTACCAAAAGAAACCCAAATAATAGAAGTCAAGTTATTTGCCATAAAAGAAGGCCTAAAATACATAAAAAACAATAACATGAGAAACGCAGTGATATACTCAGACTCTAAATTTTTTTTTGTTTTGTACAAAACACAAATCCCAAAAAATAAAAAAACATTATATTTAACATACAGCCAATAATTTATAATCTAACAGAAAATAAACAAAAAATAATAATTCAATGGATACCAGCACACAAAATCATAAAGGGACATTAAATAGCAGACCTTGCAGCAAAAACAGTTCACAAAATAAACAAAACGTCTAATATCACCAAAGACATTTCAAATATAAAAAAAGAGATTAAGAACAGAATGCAAAAGAATTGGGAAGAATACCTGAACAATGCCTTAAATATAAAGAATTACCACAACCATGGACGAGATCAAAAAATAGAAAACTAGACACAAGCATTACAAGGTCAAAAACAACACACACAAGACTTAAATATCATCTACACAGAATAAAAATGGAAACTGATCCTTTTTGCAGATGGTGCAAAAATCAAGAGGAAACTGACGATCACATATTCCTCCATTGCCCAAGATTTAACTCAGAGTGATATTACTGGAAGTATTAAAGAAAATAAAAATCACTAATCCAAATGTAAAACTACTGATTACAGGAGAAGATCTTCCAGAAAAACAGAAATTCTATATACTAAGACATTAAAATATTTCTACAAAAAACAAAAATTATAGATATGATATAAGAAGAATGAAGCATTAAGAAAAGGATCAAGGGGATATAGACAAAATAAAAGTCTGAAACCCTATAAAAGAAGAAGGAAGAAGAAGCCCTCAAAATAAGAAGACGAATAAGAACGGAACTTTTGAGAGTGTGCATTCTTAGCAAATTTCCAGCTTCATCCGGCCTCCGACTTTCGAAACAATTCTGTTTGGAATTGAATATTCCTGCGTTGCTTTCCGTCGCATTTGACCGACGAGTGGCGATACTTTTATTCCCCGATGGCAAAGTAGATAAAATAGAGTCGGTTTCGCACTGTATTTTGGGGAAGAATTAGCATGATTTACACACAAGAAAACAGTAACTTTTAAATCGTGTTTGCTGAAACTTTCACCTATACAATTACGACCTCCCAAGGTAAGCGTGTATCGTGCAAAAGAACGAGGTCATGATATAAGTTTTGTGTGGGTTCCCTTGCATGTTGGAATCCCTAGGCATGATCTTGCTGATGGCTTAGCAAAGTGTGGCTATAGATCTTGCGTACCTCCTAGGATTTTATACATCCTTAAAGAGGACTTGAGTGAGTTGATTAATTCTCAAAGCTGTTGCTTAAAGCACTATGACCGGTTTAGACAAGATTCGTTCATCTATGGTTTATATAAAACAAGAACAAGACAGTGCGATGTTGTGACCGCAAGAATCAGCTCCGCTTTAGACTGTACTGACAGGCCAGTACAGTTTGTAATGATGAAGAAACTAAGTGTAAACTGTGTAATGAAGAAAATAAGCAAACAATTGTACATTATATCTCGGCGTACCATGTGTTACAGCCTTTCAGACCACCTAGCATGAGGTAGGGAGAACTATGTAAATATTTCATATCATCTGATGTCTTAGAAAATATACTTTTGTATCCTAAATTTGGAATGTAGTATCACATGACCGCATATCAAATGTAGCAATGCTTTTATACGCCCAAGCTGTACGCCGGCGTGACAGATGAATAGATAAGGGACTGTGTAATTGTTCCTTTCCATTACCTGATATAGTACTCATCACAATAATGTTATAGCCTAAGATTCAATTGTAATACCACTATGTAGTGCATGACCAGGCATCAAATGTACCACAGCTTGCACACGCCTGTGCAGTTAGTCAGGGTGGTAAATAAAGGACTAAACTAAACTAAAACAATTACGGTATACGAATATGTGGTTAAATCAGGAATTACCTTTTGCCTGATTGACGCACAATGCAAATGCATTTAATCGATTGAAGAAAAGCAACTTTTTTGTATATAAATGCGTTTTGAAAGCTTCCCGATGACCGTATCAAATTTATGCATACGGCTACATTACTTGTTGCTCAAACAGCAACGGTATGTTATTGATTTATTACGTTAACAAATAGTTGTATAAAGTAAACCAAAGAAAAAATGCGCTATGACAATTACGTGTCGCGCCGTCGTTGCGGCACGCAGTCTACGCGGATGTTTTTCTCAAACAACAAACTTTGACCACATTTTAGTTACACAGCTTGCAAACCTAAGTAAAGATTATCAAGTATGGTAATAGTTCAATGCTTAAAATGGTCTTCAAATGGACAATGGAATGTAATGATCTTTGCCTGAGCACAAAATACAATTCTTGGCTCTCCCACGGAATTACGGATGCTTTAGCCCGATTTTGTCGCGCGCTGTGATGGCACACTCAGTCATCTAATCATCTGTGGTCGTATGCAATAGACAAATCGGTAATAATTTGTATAGGTTTTTTTATTGCATGGTTTTGCTCATTACCTGAAATTTACTTAGCGCATTAGATATGTACATTTTACTGGTTCTCGGTATACATTAGTTAAATCGTTGCGCCTCCGTTATTACGCTTCACCCAGTTACGTCGTCCTAAACGTGGTAGTATTTCCAGGTGTATTTCGCAATTTGTAAAACTCAGCCGCTTTCAATATAATATATATATATATATATATATATATATATATATATATATATATATATATATTTATTTTAATGTACACTTATTTCGACAGCGGCCAGACACACACTGAACGTTTTTTGTGGGCGAGAGCAGGGCTTTCCGAAATAGAGTTTTGATTTGTCAGAAAGGACCAACGTCATTTTCGGAACTTTTCATTAGGTAGCACTTGTGCTTGTTTGTGAAGTGTAATCCGCTAATTTACCAACAAGTGGCCATTTTTTAAAGTATATACTTTATATTTTGCTCTGAATTGCGCGAAATTATTAAAACATGTTCAGATATCCATATTTATTGTGTAAACGGATATAAATTATATAGGTTTCCACTATATTGACTTCTGGAAAACCTAGTAAATTTATGATATATGGTACCGGCGATACAGGTTTTGTCTACTCTTAGCTGATTATTTAATCTCTCTCAATAGAGCTATTCTGCTCCACTGAA
>NC_061856.1:17287887-17302887 GCF_019202785.1 Penaeus chinensis
GCAGGGCATAGGCCTCTATCAATTTACTATTGAGAAGTTATATGGCAATATAATGTAATGTATAGAAGTATGTATGTATATGTATATATGTATGTATGTATATGTATATATGTTTGTATGTATATGTTTATATGTATGTATGTATATGTTTATATGTATGTGTGTATATGTATATATGTATGTATGTATGTATGTATATGTATACAAATACATATGTGTGTATATATTTTTTATGTATATATGTATATATATATGTATGTACATTCTTATATATATGTATATACGTATGTATGTGTATATACTTATATATACACATATAAATGAACGTTTTTGTATATGTTTATACATAAGTATATATATGTACGTGTGTTTTATGCATATATGTGCATATGTATATTTATATATATGTGCATATATATACATTTATATTATTTATATTTATATATATGTAGGTGTGTGTTTTATGTATATATGTATATGTATGTGTGTTTTATGTATATGTATATATGTATGTGTTTTATGTATATGTATATATGTATGTGTGTTTTATGTATATGTATATATGTATGTGTGTTTTATGTATATGTATATATGTATGTGAGTTTTATGTATATGTATATATGTATGTGAGTTTTATGTATATGTATATATGTATGTGTGTTTTATGTATATGTATATATGTATGTGTGTTTTATGTATATGTATATATGTATGTGCCTTTTATGTATATGTATATATGTATGTGTGTGTTTTATGTATATATATATATGTATATGTATATATATTTATCTATGTAAGTATATCTATATATATATCTATCATTATGCCGATATCTCTCTATATATATGTATATATATATAGAATATATGTTACAATGTTTATACATATATATATTTTTTTTTTCGTAGTAACGTTTATTTCTTCGATGTATAGTTTTCGTGCATTATAACTACATTGTTTGAATTAGACGTACAGTTTTTTAGATCGATTTTATTTTATTATGAATTATTTGTGTGGAAACGTTTAATTATCAAAGACCGCATATATACAGTCTTTGTATCTACAGATTAATGTAATATCGTCAGTGGTTCTCTACCAGGGTGGGAGTAACGGATCAATTGCATGCATAAGGAAAACGACGGAGCAAGTGGTAGTGTGTTTAATTTGGACTAAGCCTGCGGAATCAAACGTTTCACCACGTCAGTGTGCACGCTCCCTCAGGATTGCGTCACCGGTACGTAACATTAGTCGGAAGCTCCGTACAGTCTTTTCCACGACAGAGTAAATGTCTCTCCGGATCAGGAATAAGGTGATAAATGTCTCCTAGGTACCTCAAATGCGGGTATAGGTTAAAAATATTTTTTTTTCCCCTCGCAGCAATTCATGTGTATTTGTATGATAAATACATCCAAAATTTCCAGGAAACAATAAACGTGTCTTTCTACTGTCTCTCTACTGACGGGTGCTACTGAAACGCGGTATCGGCCTGTATGTACGGCTATTATATTTTGATTTGAGCTGTCGGTGCGCAATAAAATGTTCACAGGTAATGGGCATCACCGATTATCTGGCACGTACTAGCAAGTCTAGGCTCTGAACAAGGGAATTTGAGAAGCGCGTAGACATCATAAAATTTAAGTGGTTCTTATCTGTCGGACAATCACCGCCGCGTCTCCCTTTTTGAGGTTTCTTAAAACATCATGAACCATGTCTCCCAAGAGGACAAGACGTCAACATATGAAGTATATAAGGAAACTCCCGGAAGACCTACGTGGCGCGAAGAAATAAAAATACGACCGCTTCATCGACGTCAATTTTACTTATCTGTTCAAAATATTTTTGGGCTTGCAAAATTTTGGAGCTGCATTTTTGAAGACTGTAATTTTATTCTGAGTGTGTTTACTCCAAATTCTTAGATGCAATAAGTACATTTATCTTGACTTTGCCATGCTCCTTTACGAGGCTATTTGAACATATTCCCTATTTCGAGAGACTAAGGAGTTTGTGTTATAATGATTAAGGATTTATAAGAAAAAAAAATTCTGCTTTATCCCCTTTAATTTGCAGTACATCTCAGTTGATTTAAATGTATTGAAATGGAAGATAAGGAAACATAGACCACAAAAGTTTTTAGCCAACTACTGCATCCATAGACTTTTAACCACTTTGGTACACAGAAGTGCTGTTGCTTTGGTTACAGTACATCACTTGACATAAGAGGCCAAGTCTATGAGGGTAGCTTTGAAAAGCTAGAAAAACCCTTGAGATCCTTACCCAAGAAAATTTCTTGGTTAAAATGCCTTTAGTTTGACGAAATGAAAGTTATGCACTGAAACTTGGAGGAATTGTTGTTACTACAATTAATTTCTCATGTCATTACCTGCTCATTGCCAATCGCAGTAAATAAGGGCTGCTAGAGTATTAACATTTTCTTTACATTCAGTAGTTCAGTCATAGAAGAAGAAGCACCATATAACAATTAACTAAGTCACCAGAATCAAGCCTGAGACCTACGTAACCTTACCAGTGACAGGTGAGATTACGGTAGGTATAGTGGTTGACTCCTTTGTTACCAAAAAGAAAAATAATAGAAATCCGTATTGGACTCTACATGTGCATATACCAATTTGTTAAAGGAAGTATTTAGCCCTTTGAATGCAGATGGCATGAATTTGCAATGGTTTTGGTGGACTGAGTTGCAGATGTTTCGTGTCACTTATAGATACAAACACCTAAAGTGAGGGGTTATATGCTACAGTTACAAGGTATTTTCCCATACAGGGAGAATGCTAATGCATACCTACAATCCTGCATTACTGGCCACTTGTCATTTTTTTTTTTTTTTTATGCCACAGCTATTGGCTTGTGAAGATAGAAGTTTAGACAGTGAAATGGGAGCAGCCAATTAGTATTCAGTGATGTGAGGATACTTATTTTTCAGATGACTTGAGTTTATAAAACAAGTGGTTTTAGTGTTTTGGCAAGAAATCATACATCTGTGGTTATGAAATGTGCAGTTTTTCATAGAAAGTGATACTGATTTTTAATGCAAAAGAAAGAAAAAGAATTTTCCAGTTTTCTTTTAATTTTCAGGTTACATACGCACAAGTGCATCTCTTCATTCAAGTTTCCCTTTGTAAATTATTTAGCCTTGTGTAGAGGATGAAAATATTTTTGTATTATCTATAAATTATTGGTAATTATTAATAACAATATTTGTAATTATTTTCTGTTGATAGTAATACATAACAATTTCACTAGAACACAAGAAATAACATTCCTATGTTAGTCTATATAAACAGTAGAAATTTAAATGAGATTGGATAATCAGTCAAGGTCTTAATCCTCAGAGATGTCTAAGTAATGTGTTTTCTTCTTTTCAGCAACCACAAAGCACCTGTATCAAAGAGCACAATGTCAGATAAAAAGCATTCAGAGACCATAGATGGACTCATTATTAAGGAGGAGAGTGATACAGTTTTTGTAGCTGACAATGACACGATGGAGAAAGTGAAGGAAGAACGAGAGGATGAAATGATTGTGTGGAAGATAGAGGATGATGTGACTTTTAAAGAAGAAAGCTTAGATACGAATGTCGAAGATGATTCTTACCCATATGAAGATTGTGAAGATCCATTATTAACACTGAAATGTAAGAGCTGTGAGGTAGTGTGTGCTACAAGAAGGGATTTGGAGACTCACACAAAAAACAAGCATGGTTCAGGAAAGCACCCGAGGGGCCAGAAACGTGATAGATTACATGATCATGGAAGGTCCTCTTGTGATGAGGTATGTAGGAGGAAATTTTTGATTTTGATAATTATTTGCAATTGAAAAGAAATTTTATATGCAAGCATGTGCACCCATCTATATCTGCATACACTTACAAACAAACACAAACATGCACATACTCACTCATACTCATAGTCACTCATTCTCACTCTCACTGTTATTGCCACTCTCACTTTCTCCCACACACACACCCACGCCTGCACACACACCCACACACGAACGCATGTGGGTGTGGGTATATTGATTTTTAGCAATTTAGGAACCCATAAGCATTTACCTTTAATGTACTGTTGTCCTCAAAATTATTCATACCCCATGCAAAATAACATTCTTTGTTTGATTATTCATTTCTGAAAGGTATTATGATGGTACTTCCTGTGTATCTTTTGTCTACTTGTTATTGCACATAAATCCACATGTGAGTTGGCTAAACCTCATCTGCATAATAATAGATAGGGGCCAAAGTTATGTTTTACACATGTTCAGAATTATTCATACCCCTGCTAGTACCTAAACAAGAATATACTTCTATGATTGACCCCATTCTTTTCACTACCTGTGAATGTGCTATCCCTTGTAATCTTTGTCCTGTAGTTATTTCAAGATGTTTCAATTGAATGAATACCTTTTCTGATGTCAATATAATGGAATAATGACAAGGAAGAGTATAAATAGATTAACCCAATGCCGATGGGCATGACGTGTAAGTACATGCTATGCCCTCTGTGAGTTACTAGTATAATTGTTTTTACACATAGATGGCTACACTTGTACTAAGTCACCAATAAGCCAATTACGAGTACTGCCTTTCTTGCCTGTTTACCCTTTTCTTTGATTTATGAAAATATTTTATGTTATCTTATTTTGCTGTTAGTAATGTTTATAACATTATAGTAATTATAATGTTTATAATAAAAATAACATCTTGGATATTCATAGCACTAGTAAAAAATACATTTTTCCTGCCAATTCAAATCACATAAGGTCACAAGGTCTACTAATTGACTCCTTTGTGCTAAGCACTAGCAGAGCCATCTATGTGCAGAGATGTTTCACAGAAATATAGAAAATGAGCACAGCATTTTCACCATTTTTTATTAATTTTCCCTGGTGGCATTGGGTTAAAAGAAATTTTGTTATCCACAGTTTCAGATCATCAAAGGGAAGAAAAAAGAACTCAGTGAACACCTACGACAATGTCTTGTGGAAGCCCACAGTGAGGGAAGGGTTACAAGGCCATTGCTAAGCAGTACACTGTTCCTGTGGCAACTGTCCAGAGTGTAATTAATAAGTACAAGCGATTCAACACTGTTATAAACCTCAGTGGACGTGGCAGGAAGCGTAAGGTATCCACCAAACTTGCGAGGAAAATCTGCCGAGAGTTCAGCAACAATCCCCGGACCACAACCAAGGCCCTAGGTAAAGAACTTGATCAGGCAGGGACAAAGGTGTCACGTCCACCATCGAGCGAGTTTTGCACAGAGGAGGTCTCCATGGACGCAGGCCTTGAAAGACACCGCTGCTCAAGAAGAATCATCCGAAGGCTTGCCAGGCCTTTGCTAGAGGCCATATACAGTAAGATTCCAGCTTCTGGTCAACCAACCTGTGGTCTAATGAGACGAAGTTGGAGTTGTTTGGCAACATGGATGCTGAATATGTATGAAGGAAGAAAGGAGAAGCATACAATCCAAAGAACATGGTGCCAACCGTTAAGCACGGTGGTGGAAACATCATACTATGGGGATGCTTCTCTTCCTATGGCTCAGGGAACCTCATCAGGGTCCATGGAATCATGAGAAAGGAGAACTACATCCAGATCCTTAATGAAAACCTGAAGGAATCTGCAGAGAAGCACCAACTTGGCGACAACTGGAAGTTCCAGCAAGACAATGATCCAAAACATACTACTAAAGTAATTCAGAAATGGTTCAAGGACAATGATATCAGCATCCTGGATTGGCCTAGTCAGAGTCCTGACCTGAATTCCAAAGAGAACTTATGGCGGGACTTGAAGACCCGAGTGATGGCCAGGAAACCAACTAACCTGAACCAGCTTGAGTCTTTTGCCAAGGAAGAATGGGCCAAAATCCCACAGGAAACGTGTAGTAAGCTTGTGGACACCTATAAGAATCGACTAGAAGCAGTCATAAAGAATAAAGGATATGCTATTGACTATTGAAGAAAGACAATGAACACTGTAAACCTAGGGTATGAATAATTTTGAACATGATTTTTTTTAAAGATCCGTAAATAGAATACCCCTGAAACTGAATATTTCTTAATTTGTCTATTGTTGTTATTCTTTCACTTGTTGGTCACACATAAATCATAAACAAACTTGACAAAATACTTTCATTTCATCACAAAAATAAAATATGTCAAAAATCAACAACTGTATTTAGTTTGGTAGCCAAGTGTTAAATTATACATTGGCTGTGTATGTATTATTCTTTGTCTCTTCTGGATTATTAAATGTTGTAGGTTTATGGAATTGCCATGCTTCTGCTACTCATATTTTCCCATTCAAAAAGTTAAAGGAAAGACTTCATAATAAATTCTTATTTATTGATATCAAGATTGGATATAATCATTAAAAAGTATAGATTTGTATAGCAATTTTGGTCTCTCTTTTTTTTTTAACACCCAAATATATTAAATCTTCCCCTTTGCCATGGACTTTAATAAAATTATTAAAATGAAAACAATTAATACTTAATTACACAAAATGATTAAATAACACCAAATGTCAGTAACAATTTAGATGCCATATGACATCTAAATTTTATTTGTATTCATGCCAGAAGGTACCTCATTATTAAATAAAAAATTTATTTCATCCTTGAGTAAACCAAAACAAAAAGTGAAGCCTTTCTGCCTCTCATGGCAGATCTCTATAATCTTTAATGGAAAAATATAATTCTTCACTTTTGTTTCTCACTGATGTTTAACTTTAAGAGAATTTTACTGAACACAGCAGAAATGGAAGAAACATTTAGTGCAAGAGTTTAGATTAAAACTGCTTTTATTTTACATGCATTTGTGGCCTGAAAGTGCCATGCTCCCTCCCATGTGTCCCTTGTCCCTTTCAATCTCATACATTATTTTCTGTTGATAGTAATACATAACAATTTCACTAGAACACGAGGAAAAACATAGGTTGATATATTGGTTATAGATTATTTCTTAATGAAATAGTAACTTTTGAGCTCATGACTAGATTGCCAACTGCACTTCTGGCCACACAAGTTGACTACTCCTCACCAAAATTTACTATGGCAGACTGCTTGCTGGTTAAATAAAGTCTGGCTGGGACTAAGCTTCAGCACCAGAAATATGTATTCATATTCATCTAATTAGGATCTACTCATTTTATGCCACTATCAGAATAATAATATTTAATGTGAATTATATACTTAAAATATTTTGCAGAATGCACTACCATTCAACAAGTTTCACATTTTAGATGTGAAATATGGAACTGAAAATCTAAATAAACAGTACAATATTCTTTTGAACAATAAAATGTATAAAAATAAACTATAAACCTAGTGTGCAAGAGTTTGTAAAGATTTGAGAAAGATTGGGGTTAGTTACAGGGTGTGAAGTTATATAGGGGTGGTGGTATGAGGAAGGGAGAGAGGCATGGGAAGGAATAAAAAAGGGGAGGGGGACCAGAAGGATGTATGAAACCGTATATAAGAGGAAGAAAGGGAGAGGGGTATGGTCTGAGAATAGGAAACAAAAGGATATTTTTCTTATATTTAGCACCAAAGCTGTAGTATCCAGGGTGTATATATACACCCAGAAATCATGGACACAATGTAATCATCAGAACAGTGATCTGGTGATGCTAAAGAAGAAGAAAAAATAAGAATGCAAAACCTGCCAGCTCCCAAGGAATGCATGTCTATTCTGCTACATTTCCTGATAATTCTCATTCTAAAATTATTCTTGGTAAGTTGATGAAACATTTTACAAGCCAAGTTGAATAGTTAGGTGATATATTTATGTAGATCAAATTTTCATGTGATATACAGTAACCGGTGAAAGTTAGTGGTGAACTAGTAGGTATTTTAATGGACATACACTGGATGTTGAAGTGTTTATGTGAATCCAGACCAAAATGTTCCTCCCGATTACCACATACAGACACAGTTGGTACTTGGGTTATATTTTTATGTGAAACTCACTACTCTCTAAATTGGTATGAGTAGCACCTATGTGTACTTGGATACCATCCCGCGCTTCAGTGAAGACAACAATATTTTATAATTTTATAACATGGAAATAGAAAAATATGTGTTTTTTAGGTTTTTTAATACAGTATGTTACTTGTTAAGTAAATATTGGTTTCTATTTGTAATATGGGCCCTCTCAATGTGTAAGTTATATTTGTTTAGTCTTGTTCTTTTATTTTGGTAATATTATTTCTCAAAGAAAAAAACACTCATTATGATAAACTTTCACCCAGTATGACATGCTTACAACTTAATATGGAAGCCTTCACAAAAATTCTATTGTATGTTCTATTTTATTGATTAATTTATTTGAGGTTTCTGGCTGTCATGTTCTACAATAGGAATAATATCAAGGTCATTGCACCAGCCTGCCTTGATGTCAACAATGATGAGTATTTGGATGATGTGGCTGAACCAGACTTTGTAGCAGAGCTTACCATGAAGATAAATGATGAGAGATCCCTACCAGTTGAAGTCTTTGAGACCTTTTTCAGAAGAGGGTGACTTTAAGGCCAAGAACACCAGGCCATCAAAGTGGTAGATGGACACCAGCACCTCTGCACTACCACTGTACTGCAGAATATACGTGTTCGCAGGAATATTTCTTTCACTTCTTTAATTATTGATGGTAGATCAAGTTGCCAATCAAAAAGAGTCCCAAAAGGACATGAACACCACTGATGACAAAATAACGACTTTTGAGGCCATCCTCCTCTGCATGGGTATTTGCCAATAGCCTTACCTGAATGATAACTGAACTTTCTGGCTGCAGATACCTCAAGGTGCTGAGAATTCAGTCATCAGAGAGATTCAGCCTACTGATGAGGCTATTGCATTAAAGTAATAACCCAGCTATCTGGCAGTGTTGACTGGATCTTCAAGATAAGGTCAATCTTCACCATGATGTCTGGGGCATCAATACAGTGATGATTGTCTACGGAGGAATGACTGACTGTCTTGGTCAGCACAATGTCTTCTACCTTCACCTTTGCAGACTTTGTTAACAACTACTTCAGTAGCCTGGAGTTTGTCTATTATATGAAGAACAACAACTGCAGAAACACAGGAATTGTGAGGGAGAAGAGGATTAACCCAAAAATGCCCTAAGGAGATTGAGAAAAAGTGTCTCTCTTAGAATGAGGATTGTTCCAAAAGTAATGCCTCCTATTTTATCATTCTGCTCCATGGAATCTGAAGAGATTGTTTATGGCACTGTTATGATGACTGAATCTTTGTGCTCATAACCTGAAATTTTCATCTCTGTTGCAGATATTAACCCATTGCTGCCAGGGAAAATGAATAAAAAATGTGGATAATGCTGTGCTCATTTTTTATATTTTTTGTGAAATGTGGCCAATGTTAAAGAGAGCTCCAGAGGTGCTCTATGTGTGTAAGGACTGTCATTAAATTGTCCTTATGAGATGCTTACAACAATCAGCAATTTGACAATTCTTAAAGACAATTCCAATTCGAAATGATATGGAATACTTTCCTGCTACTTTTTTACTTATTGTCAAACATTATTTGGGATGTTTTCTCCTTGTTTACTACAGTTTTTTTTTTTTTTAAGATAAATACATGTGACAACGTTTACCTTCTTAGCTGACACAATCATAACAAATATAGAAGGTGCATTTTATTGTAGTCATTATATAACTGAGATTCACAGAAATAGGAATTTTATTTCATTATTACACTGAATAATTAAGATAGGGTCATATAAAATGTAAATATAAGTTGTAGCAAAGTGTTAACTGTGCAGCAACAGTGAGAGTCATAGACAAAATTGCTAAGGACAATCTTTAGTCATAGACAAATTTTGGAGTTAAAGACTATCTATAGAACAGTCCTTATATTTGTTAAAGAAAATTCTTTGACTTTTTGTGAATACCACCCCAATTTTCTAGAATGGTGCTGTTTGCATTCTATCAGTCAGATTGCATCAAATTTCATTGCATAATACACAGCTTGAGCTTTCATTTCCTATATAACCTTTGTATTGTAGACTAAAAGATAATTGTAAAAATTACATAAAAACAACAACTTTAGATCACTTATACTCAAAAGTATAATTTTTTGAAGTAAGGGGAGTGAATAACAGCAACATGGTCGATTCTCTTGATGTAATTATTACAATTATCATAGTTACCCTAGTATTTACTATGCCAGCTGAATTTAACCATAAAAGTCCTGTTTGCCAAGATTTTAGATTGCCGCACCTTATTTATAGATAAGTTCTCTAAAATTGGCTTGTAGTTTATTCTCCCTGCTTTCCAGCATGGATAAGATATATGTAGTGTCTACTAATAAATCTTATACTGTTTAGTAAGGTTCTTCCAACCAGACCCACCATGTCATACCCATATCCCCAATCCACGTCAGGCTTCCTCTTCCTGAGTCAGTCATACAGTTATATTCTCTGCCTCTAACTGAATTTAATTGAAAATGGTGTGAAGTGATAATTGTGTTACTGTTTTCGTATATCCTATTTTGCATTTCCCTTTCACAAACCTTAACATTCCATATCTCAGACTCGCCTCCTGGTTTATTATGGTCCTTACAATATCTACATTTAAGTTCATATTTCGTTATTTTTGATAAATACTTTTTTTTTATACTTATTAATTTTATTTGCATTGTTATGCATATGCTATATTCCATTTTCTTTCATGTGGGATGGGTAACTTTTTCTGCTTTGATGCTTCATATTGCAATTTATATTTGATATATGATAATGAAATGTACATTTTCTGTTTTCCATAATCATTTCTTGAAATATCAGAGACCAAAATTTTTTTGGGTGAAAGTTGAATATGAGGTTGTATTTGTAGCTGATGGGCCCATAAATTTATTAGGGATTAAAGTTACAGTCACAGATATCCTAAAAAGTGCACTAATTTATTGATGGTCTTTCCAAGTCACTCCACTGTATTGCTCTTAGAGAGCACTCTGGTCAATTACCCCTCCAGTTATGTGACTAGATGAGAGCACATTGAACCAGAGTAGTGTGACCTGACTGGGTCAGATATATAGAAATACCTATGATATAATCTGAAAATCATTCTGTTTTCATCACCCTGAAGATAGCCTCTAGTCACTCCAGCTGCTACTCTGATTCTGATTCTGATGCTGATGACAACCTTGTAGTTCCATCCACCTCAGCTGTGCCTACTGCCCTGTCCCATAGTTTCAATGACTTCAACCTCTCTTCTGATGAGTGTGACAAAATTGAGTATATACCAAAGAGGAGGGGACGTCTTATAAGCAGTAGCAGTGATGATGGCTCTGACTCTGAGTTGGAGGCAAGTTTTCAGGAAAAGCATGCCTCTGAACAGCCTGTGTTTGTGTGGCAAAGGAAGCTGAATGTCCCGAAGCAGTTCGGGTTCTGTGCCCGTCCTGTGGTCAATGTCAGTGACCTGCACCAAGGATCCACACCCTTTGAAATATATTCGCACTTCATCACACCCAAGCTCATGGACTGTCTTGTCCAAGAGACTAACCGGTATGTTACCTTTTTTTGTTGTGTCCCATGTTACTCTTTTACTATCTTTGCACATTTTACAGTCAACATTTTGTATATTGAAAGCATAGTTTAAAATTTATGCTTTCTTTGCTTCTCAGGTACTACCACCAACAACCAGCACCCCCTTCTTCACACAAGAGGAATTGGCATAACACTTCACGGGAAGAGCTACATGCCTATTTTGGGCTCTGGCTGTTGATGGATTTGCATCCAAGGTCAGACATTGAAATGTACTGGCAGGACCCAATCTTCTACCAGCCTATGTTCCCGAAGACTATGTCATTAGATCGTTTCATTCAGCTGACGCAGAATCTCCATGTGGTGGATAACAGTGCAACACATCCTGGTGACGACTGCTTATGGAAGTTTCGTCCATTGCTTAGTATGCTTAATCAGCAGTTCTCATCAGTGTATACTTCTCCCCAGAAGATAACAGTTGATGACAGTCCAAGGGAGTTGATGGGCCAGTTTGGTTTGAAGATGTACAAGCTGTGTGTCAGTGATGGCATGACTGCAGGTTACACTATTGCATTGAGTATCTATTCAGATCACAACAAGAGAAAACTCCCTACATCTATGAGAGCCATTGTTGAGCTAATGGCTGCCGCAGATCTCTTTGGGAAAGGGTATGAGCTTCATACCAACAGCAGGTATACCTCACCCAGTCTCTTCCAATACTTACAGAGTCAGCATACAAATGCGATTGGCACTGTCTACACCATCCGTAGGTATATGCCTATTGATCTGAAGACAACAGCCTATGGTGATGTGGACTTACGTAGCACCCCAACAGGCATTTTGTGCCTGCAATGGCATAATAAGGAGGAGCCTATCACCATGCTGTCCACAGTCCATTCTGGAATGGTCACTAATACACCCCAGAGTAAGAAAAAGCATATGAAGCCCAAGGTAGTCTCTGACTACATTGCTGGGACAAAGGGAGTAGATATGACCAACCAGTTTCTTTTGTCCTACCAGACTGTCCGAAAATCCATCAAATGGTATAAGAAGGTGATATTGTATCTTCTTGACATTGCTGTAGTCAACTCCTTCTGCGTGCATCAGGCCCTGGGAGGGATGTTAAGCCAGTTTGATTTCCAAGTACAGCTCATTCGTGATCTTCTCCAAGAGTCCACTGCCATAAGAAGGGGTATCGTACGAAAGAAATAATCATCCAACCACAGTCCCATTGGAGCGTTGTCTTCAAGGAACAACATCACATCATCAGCAAGTGGTTCCTGGTAGGAAATGTCTTCGCTGTAAGATGTGCAGGCAAAATGGGAAGAGGAAGGTGACCAGGACCATGTGCAGAGCCTGCAAAATACCCCTTTGCAAGTATGGCTGCTTTGAGCAGTGGCACTCGCTGATATAAGCAGAAGTTGCCCCCTTCTTCATCGTCATTGTTATCAGTGATTTTGGTGGTGGAAATTTCTTGGCTTATGCTTTTGCATCTTTCAAAGGGAAAACATAGAATTTTAAAAAGATATATTTTTTCCTCCCATAATTCTATAATTCATAACAGAATGGAAAGAGTGTAGTGTTTTGAGTATACTGAGGGATCCTTTTGATGAATGTCAGAACATTATACTGTGTCAATGCAGGTGTAGAAAAATTACTCTACACATAATATGTATATTGTAAGGTGAGAGAGAACAAGTGGAGAATTCCTTTAGTTTTGGGGTCCATATCAAATGACAAAGCACTACTAGGTTGATAAAGTAGAAGGGAAATCCATTAAACACAAAACAGTTTTATTGAAAGGTGATACCTATTACATGTTTGGGGATTATCCCCCATGGAACCCTTTGTGTGTTCCAACCAGAATGCCATAGGATATCCAACTGTTGTAATGTCATAAATAGGTAACATTGTAATATGTTGTTTAATATAACTTGATGGTCAAACATATATTTTTTTCTTTTTTACTGGCTGTAGTGTTTCAAGCAAAAGCTATTAGGTGAATACACATTCTATTTATATTTAATTTTGAGATAGATTTACATTTAAATTTGATTAGATTAACTGCATAGGGACATGTAACTACTATAGTAAGGTATTGAACACATGTTAGCCTTCTCTTCAGTTGCTACATCTGAGGAATGTCACAAGCTCCACAGAAGTAGAGAGTGAAGTACATAATATTCAAGAAATTAGAAATGAAATATTGAAGAAAATGATAACTCATATTAAAGACAAATAAATGTTACCAACTCAGTTTACCTGCAGGTGACATGCAAGGAGGGCTGTTTCCAAGATTAGAAAATAGAGCCTAATGAAGTGCCTTTTCACTTTAGTTGTGTACAGTAGTTTATGAATTCTGCAATGGGTGTAATACTTTCAATTGCCTGGGCTATGATGAATGATGATGTTTGATAAATTATGTACCATGTTTATCCTGATGAGTTGTATGAATTCCTTTGATATTGGCATGATGATAAGTTCACATAAATGGTCATTACCAGATTCTGATTACATGAGTGGTTTACTTATTAGTTAACTGCTTGCATTTCTGCATCCTCCATCATAAAATATTGAACCTAGATTGATTCCTCATTATTGTTTGTATATAGATTTGTGTTGCAAGGGTATAAAAGGAAGAGAAAAATTGTAATTGTATATACTGAAATTAGAGATTGTATATATTGCATATTTTCTCTTTTGTTTTCTTTTTTTCTTTCTTTTTCTCTTTTTTGCATATATTGCTTAATATGATATTTTTTCCTTACATTTCATTTTCTCCCATATGTATGGAATACATCATACAAGAGAAGAATGAGTATGTTAACCACTTTGTTAAAATAGCACCAAAAATTGTGCTATATACCAGAAATTGTAATTTGCATATTGCAAACACATGAGAAGCATATTTCTTTTCCCCTATGATAATTTACATATTAGCTGTTTCAGGGTAATTTATTTTACATATTTTCCACTGTATAAACACAAAATATTGATTGATTCTCCAAGTATTTTTCAACAATATGACACTAAAATCACTTCTCAAGATGAAAAATATTAGCAATGTGTAAATGCCAAAATAACTACTGAGAGAAGTGTATACCTTCTTACAATTAGTTGTTTGGGCTTAGAAAACTGGGAATACTGCTTCTATATGGAATATGAAGAATTGGGAATATCCCAGTCAGCAAGCTAAGTGATCACACCTTGCTGACTAGTGGCTTTGAGTTGAAAATATCCCTATTTTGATGTGCAATAGTTTGTTTAGAACATTTTGTACACGTTTTCTCAGTTGTATGATTTGATTTGTAATGATAAGTAGTGAAAAAGTGATGGTTGGTGACAGATATAAAAAAAAAAAATATATGCTCATTCGAAAGCACATCTTTCTATTATCCTTCAGAGTGTCAGAGATTGCACCTTGACTTTAGTGAAAAAGTAAACTTTGTTGCAGCTAAAGATTGCATGAGTTTTTTTTTGTTTAATAAT
>NC_061856.1:17307887-17325387 GCF_019202785.1 Penaeus chinensis
ATATATATATATATATATATATATATGAATTGTCAGAATGATATTGTGATATTTCAAAAGTTTATTACATTTCCAGGCATGGGATGAGGGTACCACGCTTGGAAGTAGTGAAACAGAAGTAGCAAGGAGTAGGGAATGGAAACGGCTCAGAGTCAGTGCAAAGAAGAAGGCCTCCCAAGAGAGACCATATGCACTAGGAACGAGTAAGAATTTTAACATCAGTATTGTGTTACTTATATAGAAGCAGACTAAAGGGGACTTTGCGCTAAGTCACGTGGCCCAAAATCTGGGCATTAGGCATTAGTTGAATGGTGATGCTCCCAGGTGTGTGACTTGTAGGTCCAGAACACACACTCCTATGCAGTGTTAAGACTCCTTGCTTCCCTTTTGCAATACTTTGTCTTTTTTCTGCATAAGCTTATTTTGATTCCTTGCCATTTTCCAATGTCAGTGTCAGTTGATGTGCTATTTCAAGATGGTAGTAGACTGTTTTCTGTGCAGAGACTCCATATCATCTTTCTAGGCAGTAAATAATGAGTAAAAGTATTTATGTCATTTTTAATATTTTCATATCACTTGATTTTCTGTAATACACACTGCGCCACAGGTCACAGCATGGGGATTGTGTCCTCCTTGGAGCCGGCGCTCTTCCAGGCGTGGCTCACGGAAGGTACATTCCACACTTGTTTCCCAGTGGAAATAATGTAAGATTCCTTTCCTAATTTTCCCTCAAGAGCTTTTGTGTACTCATGATGAGTCATTCCCCTTAAAGTGCTGTATTGACATGGCCTGGTTAGCCTGGAAATGATGCAATTAAGGTTTCTGGACTGCTCCTTGGTGTGCAGTAAATAGCATAAAAACTGTTTTTATCTTATAAGATATGAGATTCATGTAGAGCACTTGATAGTGCAAGTAAAAAAAAAATCCTTTAGCTGGGTATGATGCATCGCAGAAAATAGCATATTTTAGGTTGGATACCAGTGACATGGGGAGTCAAGAGCATGGAGGGAGCTGGATTATACCTAGCGTGACGGAAATTTTTGATGTGCAGCTCAGTATACCTGTTATCTTCAGATGTCTGGTTCAGTCACTCACAAAGTATCTCACAGTGTATGGGCTAAATATACTCAGTGATGCTGAGAAGTGTGGTAGTTATCACACTCATGCAACTGCGCACACAGTCTGACTGGTCTGAGTGCCCTATGGTTTTGCCTCTCATCATTGTCTAGACGTTCATGATTTTATTCTCAGTATTATCTACTTTAATTACCAGGGTATGAAAAATTTAGCAACATGTTTGTTTCATATATTGCATTTAATCATTATTTTGTTTATAGAAACAAAATCCTGCATTAATATGTTTTCTGATATAAAAGAAAAGAAAATAATTACAATATGTTTGGATGCTGATATATATAAAAACTACCTGTCTCACATCACACAGATATATATTAATAGTGACTTTATTTATATATATCTGGTCTGTACATCACTTTGTTAATCTTCTTAAACGATTATATGATCTCATTCGAACCAAGAGGAAGAAGTAACGAGTGAGGAGGAAGGGGGAAGTGCTCCAGTTAACTCCTTTAATTATATTCTGGACAGCAGAAGGTAAGGGTTTACTGAGAACCTTTTCATGGAAAATTTTCAGTTAGCAATGAAACATGACCCTAGATAGGAGGACCTGCGCCACATGGAGTCATAGCTTCAGTGATTTTGGTTTTCGCGGGCTATGGTTTCCACAATATTGGCGCATTGGGAACTTTTGTGGTTTCCCCACGCAGTACAGAGCCGGGGCTCGTTGTGAGGACACGTTGGTTTACGCTCCTGCGCTCTCGTCGTCATTTGTAAGTATTAGTGTATCCAAATGGAACAGGTCCTCCTTTCCCATTATAGTTTTGTAAAGAAGAAGTGCTACGTCAGATATCATTGTGGCAAATGTTTGTAACACCAACACAACAACAGCAGGTGTTTTAGCTAAATATATTCATGTACTTATGGAAACATGACCCGCCATATGTAGCATAAAAAAAAATATATTTTTTTTCTTTTTTTCTTTTAGAGTTGTTGGAATGCCTCCAAAACGAGAGAGATACCTATCCAAGGAGGATCTAGAACGTTATGTGAACTCTGAGGACTTCAATAAAACAGTTGACATTACAACAGAGGGCATAAGTGACGATGGGGGTGCTGATGAGAGTGTGTGTGGTGATTTAACATCCCCACTCCCAGACCACCCTGTACCCTCTACCTCGCGTGCGTCTCCCCAGTTATCAGAGACAGTCATAGAGTGTACCAGTGATCCTAGTGGTGGTGTGAAAGCAGTGATTACACCGCACAAGGACAAACAAAAGGACGACGGGTGTGATGATCCTGACACAGTGATTGAGTACTCTCAAAGTGGAGATGTGTCTGACCTACAAGCTTGTGTTACGGTACGTAAGGAGATACCCACAATGTCACGACTACGCACCAAACGCCGATTATATGCCTCAACACCACAACTCAAGAAACGTCGAAATGTGGCCACAGAGGTTTCTGATGATTCTGATCCAGACTACATACCTGATGGGTGGGATGATTACCAGTTGTCACCAGTATCTAATGGTAGTCCTGTGAACCGTACAATCATTCATGACAGATCAGCATCCACTTCAACGCTCACCCAGTGTACATCAGCCACTGCCACGCCCACCCAGGATACATCAGCCACTGCCACGCCCACCCAGGGTACATCAGGCACTGCCACGCCCACCCAGAGTACATCAGCCACTGCCACGCCCACCCAGGGTACATCAGCCACTGCCACGCTCACCCAGGATACATCAGCTGCTGCCACACCCACCCAGGGTACATCAGCCAATGCCACGCCCATCCAGGGTACATCAGCCACTACTGCCACGTCCACCCAGGGTACACTGGCCACTGCCACGCCCACCCAGGGTACATCAGCCACTGCCACGTCCACCCCTGATATATCAGCTACTACTAATGCTGATGATGACAAATTTTATTTCAACATTTCAGCATCTCAGTGTCTCACTTCCGACAAGACTGTGTGGTCTAGGAAACCTCTTCGAAGGAGATGCACAGCCACTACCCCAGCTGTCCCATATACCCAAGGGCTGACAGCTACATCAGATACTGCTGACTCAGCCAGGGAACTGTTTTCCCTTTTTATTGATAATGAGATTGTGGCTGACATAGTGAAGTACACCAATCAGAGGATTGATTGTCTTGCCCCAAACTATAGTAACCAAGCCAAAGCAACTGTATCGCATACCTCACAAGCGGAGATAATGGCCCTCATTGGTGTACTTGTACAGTCTGGCGCAAAGCAGGACAATAGGGCAACAGTGATGGAAATGTTCAGTGCACAGCTTGGGACCCCATTGTACCGTTCCGCCATGAACCAAAAAAGATTCAGCTTCCTCCTGCGGGCCCTCCGTTTTGATGATATGACAACACGGGAGGAGAGAAAGAAGGAGGATAAATTGGCCCCATTTAGAGACGTGTGGGACAGGTTTGTCCGGAACTGCATAGTAAATTATGTTCCTGGTTCGGACATCACTGTTGATGAACAGATGTTGGGCTTTAGAGGGCGATGTCCATTCAGATACTATATGAAAAATAACCAACAAAATACAGTTTAAAGATTGTAATGGCATGTGATGCCCGCAACAGTTACATGCTCAATGGTATCGTGGACTTAGCCAAGCACAGACGGCCCCTTGTAGCCCCAGGAAAACTCGGGCAATACTACACAATGACGTTGATGGAGCCATATCTGGACAGTTACAGGAATGTAACAGTGGACAATTGGTTCACCTCATTGTCCCTGGTGACGGAACTATACACGAGGAGAACCACGCTCATAGGGACATCACGACGCAAAGGGTATGTTCCCCCAGTGATGGTGGACAAGAAGATACAACGCCCCACAGACACTAGCATTTTTTTGTTCAAGGAAAATGCAGCAATGGTGTCATACAAACCAAAGAAAGACAAGATTGTCCTGCTTCTATCTTCAAAGCACAACACTCCTGCCCTGGCGGAAGACAAAAAACCCAAGATCATTCATGCCTACAATAAAACAAAGGGAAGAGTGGATGTGCTGGACAACATGTGTGGAAGATACTCGTGTAGTAGGAAGACTCGACGATGGCCACTTTGTTTATTCTATGGAATGATAAATATAGCCGTAGTAAATACATTCATTCTGAGTAAACTGAAAGAAAACTGTGCAACCACAGTGCGACGCCAGTTTATGCACACGCTAGCCATGGAACTGGTGAGACCCTGGGCTGAGCACAGGTTACACCAGCCAGGCATGAGAGTATCAGCAGCCTCACTGATACGATTGTGCTTCAACATAGTGGAGGATGTGAGACCCAGGGATGTAAATCCTCCAGCAGGACCACGGACCAAGAAGAGGTGCAGTTTGTGCCCATGGAAAACAGCCAGCCAGACAAGGACCGTCTGCTCCATGTGTCAGAAACCTGTCTGCCCACACCACTCAAATATTGTCTGCCTTGAGTGCAACGAGTAAACTAGCAGGTAACTACATATTTTATATATGCTTCCACACATTTACAGTCTTTTATGATATACATAAACAATAGTTTTTATATTGCTCACACATTTACATTCTTTTGTGATATATAGAAACAAAAGTTTTTATATTGCACACACGCATTTACAGTGTTCTGTAGAATATAGGAACAATAGTTTTTTTTATATTGCACACACAGACTTAGTCTTTTATAGTATACAGAAAAAATAGTTTGCACAAATGTATAAAACCGCATATCTACCAAAGTGAGCCAAAAACGCGCATACTAATTCGCCGGTTTTCATTCATTCCAGGTGGCCTGATTTATCTACACTCCAGAGTTGAAAGACGGACTGAGTGGTCGTATAAACCTTTAACTTTATAGTTTAGTAGGATTTTTTTGTTCAATTTAATATTTCTATGCCTCAGGGCCAGGAGGAGTCAGTCTTTAATTTTTTCTCAAAGTTTTTTTTCAATTAATTACGAACTGTATTTATTTTCATTTACTCCTATTTATTTATACCCCTAAGGTTTCCAGATACCTTATATTTGTACCTCAACAACGTTTAGTGAGAATAAAATTTTTTTGCATAATTTATTTTATTATTTTCCCTCAGTGATGCCAAATGGATACAGGTCCTCCTTTAACGTTGCGAAAACATAGGTCCTACATATGGCGGGTCATGTTTCCAAAAGTACATGAATATATTTAGCTAAAACGCCTGCTGTTGTTGTGTTGGTGTTACAAACATTTGCCACAATGACATCTGACGTAGCACTTCTTCTTTACAAAACTATAATGGGAAAGGAGGACCTGTTCCATTTGGATACACTAATACTTACAAATGACGACGAGAGCGCAGGATCGTAAACCAACGTGTTCTCACAACGAGCCCCGGCTCTGTACTGCGTGGGGAAACCACAAAAGTTCCCAATGCGCCAATATTGTGGAAACCATAGCCCGCGAAAACCAAAATCACTGAAGCTATGACTCCATGTGGCGCAGGTCCTCCTATATAATGACCTTAGTATTTGGCATACATAAATGTCCCTCACACTTCTTTCTTCTTTATGGTTTGCGAAGTTCTAGCTTCACACTTAATACAGTTTAATGATATGTACATACCTACTTAGATAAACAGTATGTCATGAGATGTTGCTATGATAATGAGCATGACACCAGATGCACTGTGAAATGGCTCAATTTTGCTCAGGAAACACTGTGTGTTTTAGTTTTTGATCCATTTAGGGCAATTTTCCTTAGGGTAATTAAAATCCTTCTTAAAGTGAATATATTCCTCAAATTTCAAGCCATTCCTTAAAAGGATGTTAGGTTTTACATTTTTTGTTTAAACATTCCTTAAAAGGATGTTAGGTTTTACATTTTTTTTTAGAGCCATTTAAATGTCCATAGTTAGTGTATGAAATAAAATAGGTTTCTGTGTAAGGGATAGAAAGTAACGCATCACTGCAGACTGATGCAACACCAAATACAATAAATACAATAAAAGAAAATTGAGTTGTTTATTGCTGCAACACCATTAGAAATACCCTATCCCCCCAAAACAAAAACAAAAAATAACACCCTATATGTAGTGCACTTGTCCTTGCCAAAATCAGACGTTATATAGTATTCTTGTTTTGCAGCAAGCATTAGGTCAGGAGTTAGTTTGACCTTCAAAACAAAACAAAAAAAAAGACATTGAAATGCAACATAGCAAATGCTGTGGTCTTCCTGTCTTGGCTGTAGGGTTTTCTTAATCATTGTCTTAGTGTGTCTCTTAATCTCCTCAACTGCAGATTTGCCATCCACCGGGAGTTCGTAAGAACAGATCTTATAAGATTGTGAAACTTTTGAATTCTCTGTAGGATTTTCTTTCCAATATTGAGTTATATCTACAGTTTGAATATCCCATAACCTAAAAAAAAGAAATTTACTAATTTTCACATACATCTTTGTTTCGTTATTGCTTATAAATATTAATGGCAACGTAGCTCCATATTTTCTATGGAGTTGATGACGATGTCATTACGTATTAATACATGATTGGTGGGCTGAAGAATACGGAATACATTTGTGCGCTACAAAGAACACAACACGCTCGAACGGAACAGTCTGTAGTGCTACGGCGATGCTCAAATGTAAGCATTGACTCACATGAGCAATTTGATTTAAATTTTGTGTTTTTAACGTATGCTAGTATTTATAACAGTATTTTTTTTTTTTTTTTTTTTTTTTTTTTTTTTTTTTTTTACATATTATATTTTCCAGAAATAGTCCACCAACTAGGCTTATAAGTCAGGAATCATGCTCTCATGTTTCTTCACATTTATCAACCTTTGCTTAGTTGAATATGTAGTCAAATACCAGTCAAGAAGTGCCCACTGAGTTTCAATTAATCTTAGGAGTTCATATAGCAGTGCTTATAAACAACCGGGACCGTAGCGTTTGTGCACCACACAAAAAATACAGTAGTCTATCACGCTACAGGCCATTCACTTGAAATTGTGTGCTTTGTAGTTCTATGAAGTGCCCAACGGAACGCGGGGAAGGATTAGATTTTGAGCTCAAAAGTAAAGCCAGGTCCATAGGAAAATTAAAGTTAATCCCTGTACGTTGTCATTGCACATGCGCATTAGAGATCTGGATTAAACTTTAATACTGGATTATCTTTTATGGCGGGTACAGAAGACACCCATAGTAATGATTCTTCTGTAAGTACATTACTGTAATTTTCATAAAAGTACTGTAATTAATATACAGTTGCATTTCATTGAAAACTTCTTTTTTTCCATTAAAAAGACATAATTTTGCATACTTATACATCAATAAAAATGCAAACATTTTCTTTTCGCAGTCTATTCTATTACCTAATAAGAATTATTTCAAATATTTGAAAAAGAAAAAGAAAATAATTCCAGTATCAACATGCAATGTAGGAATTGTAAACATGCACTTAATATATATAAACTCAAATACCAGTGATATCAGTAATGCAAATTTCACCAATAAGATAAATATAGACAGCTTAATAGCATAAATACCAATATAAATAATTAATCAATATAAATACAAATAATATGAAAATACATTTATATATATATTGTTGTGTAACCCTTCTGATACCCTGTGTGGGGCAATATTGTGTAGACCCCTCCTTCTGATAGGCTGTGTTGGGCAATGTCGCGTAACCCTCTCCAGGTGCCCAGTGTGGGACGATGTCGCTGAACCCCCTCCTTCTGATCCCCAGTGTAAAGCAATGTTGCATAACCCCCTTCATCTGAAGCCCAGTGTGGGGCAATGTTGCGTAACCCCTTCCTCCTGATGCCCATTGTGGAGCAATGTAGTGTAACCCCCTCCTTCTGATGCCCAGTGTGGGGCATTGTCGCGTAACCCCCTAATTCTGATGCCTCGTGTGGGGCGGGTCAGGCACACAGATGAGTTCACAAGTACTGAGTGCCTCACGCAACTATATGTCAGAATGCTATGCTCCTTTATTCACTGTCCAACTGGGTTCGGTGAGCAGCCTCTAGCGAGTGTTCACGCATACAGAGCACTGAGGAATGTTGGTAGGGATGTGAAATGACACACAGGTTGCAATCTACAGTTTATTGGCAGTCCAGAATTTATTGATATGAAGAGTCAAGTCGGGGAAAGGCGGTTACTCCAAACACAGCTCCAGCACATTATTCTGCCTCTCCTGTGACCAACAGAATAACACAGTCACTCTTCCTTGATCCAAGTCACAACTGCAGCCACAGAACATGCCCTACTCACAGATCCCTTTTCGCACGTCCCGCCAGTCAGACACGCTCAGAGAGCCAACCACTGTGCCGGTTTCTCGACCCCCCTGCGGCCAACCAATCAAGGCCGATTCAGACTATACGGTTCAGATACGTTTCGTTTCCGTACGACTTCCGTTCGTTAATTATTGTTACACTGAAATCAAATGAAGCTGTTCACACCATACGTTCCGTCTCCGTCCGTCTTCCGTACGGCTTCCGTTCGTACGTATGGGATACGTCTGGAAGAAATCTCTGACGGACGGAACGTATACGTTGCGGTTACAGAGGGGAGAGGACGCGACTTACCTTCAGTCTGTGAAAACTTTTTGTTTACTTTGCAGTGAAGCAGTCATGAGCGACGAAAAGTTAATAGAATTGGTCAGAGGCTACGAGGAGCTCTATGACATGAGCAACAGAAAATACACTGACAACTATGTGAAAGAAAAGATATGGAAATCCATTGGAGAGGAATTTAAAAAATCAGGTAAGACAGTAAACTTTATTACACAAAATCATAGCCTAATTGTATCTTATTCCTTATCATTCTATATCCGCTTCTACTTCTTATTCATTTCTACATTCTGCAATTGCTACCTTCATCTATCAATCATGCTTAAGCCCATGGGAGAGAACCAGCAGGACTGTTCAAGAATTCCCTAAATTTCTCTCGTACAAGGAATGCACCTTGTGGAGCATTTCCTCCCTGTCTAGCTATTTCCTCTAAAGAGCTTCCATTATTAGTGACATTCATGTTTGTGACATTAGTAGCATTGTCACGCAAGTAGTTGTGCAAAATGCAAGTTGCAAATATTACATTATCTGCATTATCAGGTAACAAATTTAGTGTCCTTTGGTATATTCTAAACCTCTGGCTCAGTATCCCAAACGCGTTCTCAACAACCCTTCTTGCACGTGAGAGCCTAAAATTAAAGAGCCTTTTCTGATCATCATCACTGGCTTGTGAGCCGGGATAAGGTCTCAAGAGGTAAGTTTTCAAGGGGAAAGCTTCATCTCCAACAATGACGTAAGGTGTCATGCAAGATGAGTCAGGTAGCTGTGCAGGAGGGGGTATGTTGAGAGCGCCTTTTTCTAACAGTTCACCGAACTTTGAATGAGAGAAGATGCCTCCATCACTGTTCTTTCCGTATGACCCTATATCAACCACTACAAATTTGTAATTGGCATCCACGAGTGCAAGCAAAACAACAGAAAAAGTATGCTTGTAGTTATAAAACAGTGAACCACTGTTTGGTGGTGCCTGAAGCTTTACATGTTTTCCATCTATGGCACCAACACAATTTGGAAATTGCCATAAATTCCAGAACTCTGCAGCAATGTTCTTCCATGTCTCCTCTGTAGGCTTGGGCATAACCTCAGCTTTTAGCCTCTTGATAATAGATGCACAGACCTCCTGAACAGTGCTGTGAACAGTAGAGTGACCAAGACGATAGCTAAACGCTATGGTTCTAAAGCTATCGCCGGTCGCCAGGAACCTGGAGAAGAAATCAAAGATGCAGTTACTGAACAGAGAGAGAGAGAGAGAGAGAGAGAGAGAGAGAGAGAGAGAGAGAGAGAGAGAGAGAGAGAGAGAGAGAGAGAGAGAGAGTAGTGGTAGTAGTAGTAGTAGTAGTAGTAGACCATACAGTACCGCGTATTTTTTCTACCGGTATAGGTATTATTATGTCCGAAGTGATATTCTACGTATCAAACGCTAAAAATTTTAAGTATGTAAATACTGAATGATCTCTTATCATTTTCAGGTCAGGAATGCAAATTACGATGGAACTCACTTAGAGACCAGTATAGGAGATATTTGAAAAGATGCACTACAAAGAGCGGCCAGGAAGCAGTCAGCGTACCTAAATGGAGATATGCTGACGAAATTTCTTTTGTCAAACCTTATCTACGTGAGAGAGACACCGTGGGCAACCTTGATGATGGTAGTAACGTTGAACCAGAGAATGCCGAAAGAGAAGATGATATATTGGGTGCTACAGAACAGGAACAATGTGAAAATATTCCATCTCAAACACGTCACGTAGTGAACTCATCAAAGGGTTGTATCAAAAGTAAAGCCACAGTTAGACGTTCATCTAGTAAGCACGTAAACACACCTGAAACAGCTTCATCAGTTTTGATGAAATATTTAGTGGAAAACAACAGTGAGAATAAAGAAAAGCCTACAGAACCGATTGACTTATTCTTCCAAAGTATGGCTTCAACGGTAAAAACATTTTCACCTTATTATAAAAATATATGTAAAACACAAGTGCTTTCAATAGTCTCTGATTTAGAAATGAAACAACTTGATGCCCAAGTGCCATTAAACACAGGAACTGAGACAGTGGTTCAAGTCCCAGTTCAGTCACCAGGAAACACATCAGCTTGTAGCTCAGATGCCCAGTATTACATGATGTAAAGTAAGTTTTGTTACTATTTTGTTCACAGCTTCAAGTGTCAATGATATAAACAATTAATATGTGGCAAAAAACATTCTTTAGTTTATTGTGAAAGATTCTGGATGTCTTTACTATTTTAAGCAATCATGGTAAATATAATAGTAATCATGAAGAAAAGCCCTTGCAGTCATGCTAGTATAATGGTATAAAAACAAACTTTCTTTTGTGCTATTTCGTGGCAAAAAGTAGCTACTTGACAGCGTGCAAGGCATACCTTTAAATGTTTTATTTTTTATTTTGAAGTGTGTAGCAATGAAACATTTTTTATTTTATTATGAATGGTTCTTGATGTCTATTATTATAAGAAATCAAGAAAATATTACCGGTAATCATGAAAAGAGTACATGGGAACATAGCAGCTTAATGGAACTAAAATTTATTTTCTACGTGCCAGTTCATAAAGTTTTATTTAAAGTTTGAAAGGAAAAACTTTTTTGAGGCTATGTATTCTGATAGTTTTCATGGTGATTTGTGTAATAAACTAATTTACAAACAAATTGAGTATGCCACTAACCTCAAGCAAACAGCTAACCTCTCCCTCGGTGAAATAGCCTCCCGAAGGCAGGTGTTGCTCTTGATCAAATCCTCGTTAACTTTCTGAAGCAAATAGTTGAACTTGGATTTAGTCATTCTGAAATACTGATAAAACTTCGTTTCATCGTCGTCTAATTCTTTGTACAGAGTCCAAAATTCACCCTCTGACTTCCTTTTCCTTTGGCACTCGTGTACCCATAATCTCTTCTTCTTAGCTTTAACTCTATCCTCCTCGTCTTCATCTAAAAGAAGAGCAATTGCAGTGAGCTCCTGCACACAAAATTTTCTTGACGCCATGCCGGAGCAACAGCCACACGCTGACTGACCGCATCCTAGATGTATGGTGTGAACACAGCAACATTTTGACGGAACGCAAACGGAACGGAACCGTACGGAGACGAACCGTATAGTCTGAATCGGCCTTCACGCAGCAATGGGTTTGTCGGGCCTTTTTATTGCCACCATCACACACATGCACAACACTAACACTATCCTCCCCCATAGAAATAGTCAACCTGAGTATCCTACATACACGTCACAAAGAAGTGAAATTAACAGCATAAGATTACATAGATATCCATTCAAAAAATAAAGCAACATTAGCAAATAAAAATTGTATATTCTACATACAGGTCACGAAAATAAAGTGAAATCAACAGCATAAGAATATATAGAAATCCAAGCAAAGAATAAAGCATATATATATATGAAAGATGGAATAATGCAATACCACATTGATATAGATGTATAACAATCCTCCCTGACGTGGCCTCGAACCTAGGTCACTTCGGGTATGAGACCGGAGGGCCAGTACTAAACCAACCATGCCACACGACCCACTAAAAGGAGTGTGCAACTAGGATCTAAGTAGCTTCCATAGACATTACCTATCTACTCATACATGAGTAATGATAGCGAGGTTTTACACACACTCCCCGTGGGCACTCGGTGGAAATTGATTTAGAAATTCGAAACCGAAGTCAGATACTGAGGTGTATATATATATATGAAAGATGGAATAATGCAATACCGCATTGATATAGATGTATAACAATCTTTGCCCATGGCTGCCCAAACATTCTGAATGGGATTGAGATCTAGCGATTTGGGTAGATGTGGCACAGTGTAATCTATGGGTGTTGCTGAAATCACGCCTTTACGTGTGACTGTGGCTGTTATCGTGGACGATGTAAAATGGCTCCAGCTTGGGGAACACCATGGCCCTCACTGATAGTAGAAACATCTCATCCTGGATTTCCACGTTGGCAGATCCCATAACTCTGCCGGGCCTGACATCCGTCAACAGCAACTGTGCATCCACTCAAACAGCAGATTTTGGACAGTCTCCATGCTGCATCCTGCTGGATGTTGCCAGCAGAACAAAAGGGGTCTGCATCCCTTGCAGTAGTTATAGATTGTTAAAAAAATAAGGAAAATAAATAACTAAGAAGAAAATGTATATATATATACATATTTATATATATATATATATACATATTTGTACATATGTGTGTGTGTGAGGGTACATATGTATGTAAATGAACACTCTAGCATCCCCTACCCCTATATTTTTAATCTCCATTTGTATTTTTTCAAGATTAATCATAATCGATATCTCTGCCTCATTTGTTGAAAACACACCAATGACTATCAGATAAACACCATCATCTCTTCTGTTCTCGTCGCCGAAGTGTGGGGTACAACTTGGATTTGTTCGCATGCGTAGCCGATCGAACAGAGGCCTAGCCTGGCCAATGGCTCCCGAGGCTCAACAGGGATACCATCATGCAGAATTTCGTTTCCCTTCTCTAGAAATCCTTATCCTTATTTTCCCGAAGGGAAAATTTCCTTCGAAAGGGTTTAAGGAAGGAATTATTTTAAAGAATGTAAGGTTTAATCTCGGAATTATAATCATAATTAATTTCTAAATCTTCCATAAATTCCAAACAAATGGTGATGTTTAAATTCCAGCTGCATCTGCAGCAGAATTCCCCAAATCTCATAATGTAGCTATCATATTCAGCTACTGGTCTACGCAGGGGTTGCGCTGCCAAATTCGCACTCCTCTTGGATAAAGAACTCAGTCATTTGTGCTTTCTTTAGCTTTGGGATAATTCTGATCGCAAGCTGGTTTTCTCTCTCTATAATGTAAAAGATATGAGACGTCCTGTACACTTTGCCATTGCCCTTGATGTAATACTAATGACACTTATGGCGAACTTACTTCAGGACACGTGGAGCATCGTGCAAACACTACTTGTCTCACTGGAGTTAAATATAGTCTTTCAGTAATTTCCCGTTTACAGAACATTGGTCATGTGCAATGACATTTATGAAGACCTCGATTTCAGTCAATTTTAAAATAGTTTTTCACATGCATTTTTGGATAATTTATTTTCGTTAGTAAAAATGTATTTTTTTATTTTATTATTATTATTATTATTATTATTATTATTATTATTTTTTTTTTTTTTTTTAGGGGGAGGGGGTAATTCAGGCCATGGAACGGTAAGGCATTTTTCATATGATTTTTTTTCAATGAATTGTTATTAAAAAAATATGCCTCGTCAATAGAACTGGCGAAGGAAAGAAATCTCAGATTTCTCATTAACTATTTCCAGGTTTGCATTCTATCGAACTTTTAAATTGTTGAATTACGATGCCTAGCGCTTTGTTGAACCATTTTGTTTAATGAAACACTGCAGTCATTTCATGACTCTGTGATAGTTAATTAAGAATTATTATTATTTGTTTTTAACTCTCTATGAAATAATCCATATGTAGCAGATTTTCCTAATTCTATGCGTATCATTCAGGTACGCACCCATGAGCAAGACATTCTGCTTCTGTAGCAGGTGCTTTAGAATGTCTACGAAGTCTATTTTCTAGCGATACAAACTCCCTTCTAGTTACAAAAACAATTCTTTTTCATTCATATTTCGTTGGACATTAACACGCGGTCACTCTCATTTTTTCACGACAATTAAGCCAATGTTCATTATGTTTTTCATAAAACTTATGAAAACTTACCGACGGCAAAGGAAAAAGGCTGCACAACAGTCGATGCCTTGGGACGCTGCGTGCGGAATGCAATCGCTGGTCTTTAGGAAGCATTACTCCAAGAGCTCTTTTCGCTGTTGTTGTCGTTGCTGATGTTATTGCTATTGTTGTTTATGTTGATGATGATGAGGATGTTGTTGTTGTTATTTTCATTGTTATTGTTTTTGTTATTGCTATTGTTATTGCTTGTTGTAGCTGTTGTTATTGCTGATGCTTGAATTCATTGACATGCTAAAAAATCCGGCTGGTTCTGTTGATGACGAGCACCCTCAGTGACATCACTCGCTGATGATTCTTTCTGTCGTTGCGAAAGGCGAGTTTCTAACAGCTTTTAGCCGTTTTACCCTTTATTTGTACTTCCAGCTAACCGCTATTGTTTATGTGCCTGCTGGAGTACAATCAAACCTCAGAAAACCACAATTTATAAATTAAACGAGCTCGACAGAGGCACCTCATCTAATCCATAAATGGTTTCAGTATTTAGCAGATACCATTACAAAAGGAATTCAAAGGAAGGGTAATAAGTCGAAATTAGAAAAGATTTAGGCAGCGATCGAGTCCTTTATGCGTGCAGGTTTGTCGAGTAATATAATGCCTTGGATTTCCCGTTTCACTCGTCCGTCTCTTTCAGTCTCTGTTCGTGTGCCTAATTCCTATCAAATCAGACTTTCTCTCTCTTTTCCTCGCTTCTCTTATCTCTATTCTTCTTTTCGAAGTCTCTCTCTGTTTCCCTCCCTCTTGTTTATTTATGTTTCGTCCTCCTTCTACCTACCTCTCCTCCGCTCCCATATGATATATTCCTTTACGTAAATGAATGCCTTTGAATTATCAAATTGTATAGACTACTAATCAAAAACGAGTATGTCTGATAATGCCCGATGAAAATACGTTAAAGTTCTACAAGGAAGAAAAAGAGTGATAGCCAATGGACTGGAAATCTCGAGTAGGGAAACCACAGTTTCAGTTCCCGTGTCGAGGAGACGAGAATAAACCGCGAATTTCTTTGTTGCAAGAAATGGTGCCTTGGTCTTCGAGGGAAACGTAAAATAATGAATAACTGGAATCTGTTAAGAATAGAAGGTCAAACTGCGCAGATATTTGCCATTATCAATTCCAATTCTAGCCACTTCTTTTCAGCATACTTGTTTACGTGTTATCTATATTTGCCCTGTTGAAAGCAATGATAAAATTCTTGCAAATAAAATTGCCATCAATCTAGTTTGATAATCCACCTAAAAAAGAAAAGGAAAAAGAGAAAAAGAAATGGCACTGCAGTTGAAATTGACAGGAATGCCTTTCTTGTAATAAAGTCGAATTTAATCCGAAATTAAATTGTTGTAAGTATTTAACGGCGAATTCATATTTCATGTTACAGTTAAGGCGTCTTTTGTAGAGTACAAACTCCACCGCGTTGGACTTAGACTGATGACGTCATTAATCCTCATAGATGGTGACCGGCTGGTGAATGCACTGCCGAACACCTCATTCCACACAGTACACTCAAGTATCAATTATGGCCGCTCGGCTCTCAATTATGGTTCTACTCTCTCTCTCTCTCTCTCTCTCTCTCTCTCTCTCTCTCTCTCTCTCTCTCTCTCTCTCTCTCTCTCTCTTTCTCTCTCTCTCTCTCTCTCTCTCTTTCTCTCTCTCTCTCTCTCACTCTCTCTCTCTCTTGTCCTCTCTCTCTCTCTCTCTCTCTCTCTCTCTCTCTCTCTCTCTCTCTCTCTCTCTCTCTCTCTCTCTCTCTCTCTCTCTCTCTCTCTTGTGTCCTCTCTCTCTCTCTCTCTCTCTCTCTCTCTCTCTCTCTCTCTCTCTCTCTCTCTCTCTCTCTCTCTCTCCCTTTCTCCCTCCCCCTCTCTCTCAGGGGCGTAATTTCAGCTACCAGCTCTCATAAAATTGCTTTCGAAAAATTACCATTCTAGGAGCATTTTTAAGCTACGATCAGAGCCCCCCCCCCCCCCCCCCCAAGAAAAATACGTCTCTCTCTCTCTATCTCTCTCTCTCTCTCTCTCTCTCTCTCTCTCTCTCTCTCTCTCTCTCTCTCTCTCTCTCTCTCTCTCTCTCTCTCTCTCTCTCCTTTTCTTCACACATCCAGCCACCCCTCTCTGCCAGTGTCTCTCATTTGGGTCCATGCGTCTCTACATGGAAATAAAGAGAGGACATTTCTTTTTAATTAAATACCAATACTAACAAGATGACCCATAAAATACACACATCGGTCAGCACTTATTATCATTTTCTCAGCTGCCGTGGTGGGTATTTTCGTAAAATTGTATCAGTTTCGTTCTCGTTCTGAGGAGAGAGGTCTTACTCCGGTTATAAGACAATTACGCATCGTCCGATTACAGTAACGATAAAAAAAATTGTTATTTCATCTGCTTTATATGAACATGTTTATTTATTGCCATTCACTTTCCAAAATTTCTCTTAGATTTTATAATATTTGCTGCTATCAAAGCCATATTACATGTTCAAACTTTATACAAACACATGTTATTGTTAATATACAAAATCGAAAAGATTAATAACATTATTGAGATATCGTGTGTTTGAGAGGGAAAGTTTCCATATGTTTTCAATGACTCTATCAGCAACAAAGATAATATCTGTGTCCATAGTTCATTTCTTTGTTCTTTGAATACAGAATGATCTAGAAATATATTTCCGTTGTAAAATATAAGCACGACTAGGTTTCTCCAGTGAAAAAAATATACGAAATAGAAACGAGGTGGGCCTCTAGCAACGAATTTCAGGCTTGTTTTCAGCCTAAATGGGCGGAGTTTAATCGATGACGTGAAATAGCCCACCGTGTTGCCGAAAGTCTGAACGGCTTTCCCAGGCGTTGGGAAAAATCCAACGCGTCGGTGTCTTTTCTTGATGTACAAAAGATGCCCTTATGAAACCGCAACTATGAAAAAATATCTTAATTATACTCTTTTACCAGTCATGCAGTTTGTGTATTAATTAATTTGCTTATGGATATATATAAACTGCTAATGGGAAACATGTATTTATTAAAATATATAAATTATATAAAATTTAGAAATAAATCATATGGCTTTCTCCGTGTATCGTTCACTTATACAGAAGCGCACAGCACTTAATA